>NC_045806.1:111139762-111310493 GCF_009873245.2 Balaenoptera musculus | reverse complement strand
GCACGCCGACTGGACCGAGCTCACCAGCTGCGTGCCCGCCGTGGTGGACGGCAGGCGCGACGCCAGGCTGAGACCGTCCAGGTGAGTGCGCGCCCGCGGCGGAGCGGGGCCCTGGGGCGTGGGAGCGGACCCGGGCCGGGGCGGGCGGAGGGCCGGGAGGCGCGGCCAGCCGCTGCCGGCGACCCAGGGAGCACCTCGGCGCCCCTGCGGTGGCGCCCCGGCGCGCGCGCTCGTGGCGCTGTGGCGGCTGCAGGAAGCTCGTCCGTTCCGACCTGGGACGGCTCCTCTGTCTGCCCGCGGGTTGGCCTGCTTGGCGGCTGGGAGTGCGCGCGGGGGAAGCGGCCAGGAGGCCCGGGACGAGCGCCCCCCGGCCGCCGCCGGGACAGGGTACACCACGCAGACTCCGCACTGGAGGGCCCGAAAGAACTACGCTCTGAGTGCCGCGTCCCTGAGCCCCTCCAGCCTTTCGCTTCTTTTCTCCGCACCCAGGTTCCCAAGCCTCCTTTCGCTCTCTCTTCTTTCCCGCTCCCGCATTTCCCCTCCCCCTGCCTTTCCCCTCGCTTCCTCTATTTGCCTTTTTCTCTTTCTCGTGCATGGGATCTTGCCAGCTCCTGGCCGCTCGCTCTTTCCTTTTCCCTCCGTTTTCCTCTTTCACTTTGTTTCTCGTTCTTTCTTTAACCCTTTTTGTTCTTTCTCTTCTTTCCTGACTTTTGTCGCCTCCCTCCTCCTTTCTCTCCACTGGCTCTGCTCTCCCTGGGCGAATGAATGTCCCTCTGCGGCTGTTTGCGGACACCCAGAGAGAGCTCGTGGTACCCAGCTTGCGCCCCGCACTACTGGCTGCACGCCGGGCATCAGCGGCGCTTTACGAGTGCGAGGGGCACCCCGCGGGTCGAAGGGCAGGTGGAACGCTGCCCCGGATCCCATGTGGGGCTCAGTCTTGAGAAACCTCTCCTGATTTACAAACTCTGAGCCCCAGAGCAGGGCGCCGCCAGCCAACTTGATGGGAACCCAGGGCTGAATCGGAAAGAGCTGTATTATGAAAAGCCACTTGCTTTTGAAGCTAGGGCATTTTCCTCCAGCCAGCTGCAATGCCCAGTTGCTGGAGGTCATGGAGTGCCATAAAGGGGGTAGTAGGAAGGACTCTTTGGGGTGCAGTTGCCCCAGTCAGGGCTCCCATTCTGCGACTCTCCCTAAAACAGATGTGGGCTGTGGCAGGCAGTCCGGGGAATGGACAAGGTGAGTCTCGTTGACATGGCCATGCTCTCTGTCTCCCCAGCGAGGTGACCACAAGGGTCCCGGAGGCTGCTTCCCTGGGCAGGCTCCCCACTCCCTCCTCTGCCTCCCCAACCCCTCATGGTGAGGGCTACGGCCATATTTTGTTGATGCCTCTTGGAATGCCAGAGCCGGGCAGTTTCTTCTGCCCAGCTGCAGACGAATGCAGCCCTCCGACTTCCTGGTCACCACTGAGATTTAGAGGAAACCTCACCCCCTACTCACCTTCCCTTCCCTCAGTTTACCGTGTCCTTTTTGAATGCTGGAATTCTGGGAGAATCTGTTGAACTTTCATTTCCCTTCCAGCACTAACCGTTTTTTTTTTTTTCCCCAACCTAAGAGAACCTTGACCCTAGGAAGGTTGCTGCCTCAGTCTGTTGTGAGAATTGTGTAAGCCATTGTCACCACAAGACTCTGGTGTTTAAGACGTTCGTAAACAGTTTGGCAATATTGAAAGTAATCCCTCTTGCTGATAGAGCCTGTAGGTTTTGTGAGGGGTGGTGATGTAAAAAGCTCTTGAGGGCAAAAATTGAATTCCACAGCCATGGCTGTGGCACAGGAGTAAAAATGAAGTCTTGGCCACTGTGGACTCCCCGGCCCTGTTTGTAATTCCTCAGGGCACATGTGCCTTTTAAAATCCTTTTGGACATGTAGGTCAGGGTGTGACAGGATCTGTAGACACACATTATTATTGTGGTCTTGATTGTGTATCTGGTCTTTTGGCAGATTACTTCAGAAATTTACCATAAGATAACCAGGACCCCTCAAGGGGAGGGTTCAGCATCTTGGACGGCCCCCAATGGAAGCAAAGTTATTTGAAATGAAATAAGATTTTCTTGATCATCAAAAGGGTGATACCACAGTGCCATCTAGTCTAGTAAAAGAAGAACCACTTCTTTAAAAAATTTATTTATTTTATTTATTTATTTTTGGCTGTGTTGGGTCTTCGTTGCGGTGCGCGGGCTTCTTATTGCGGTGGCTTCTCTTGTTGCGGAGCACGGGCTCTAGGTGCACGGGCTCAGTAGTTGTGGCACGCGGACTCAGTAGTTGTGGCACGCGGGCTTAGTAGTTGCAGCACGTGGGCTCAGTAGTTGTGGCTCACGGGCTTTAGAGCGCAGGCTAAGTAGCTGTGGCGCACGGGCTTAGTTGCTCCGCGGCATGTGGGATCTTCCCGGACCAGGGCTCGAACCCGTGTCCCCTGCATTGGCAGGTGGATTCTTAACCACTGCGCCACCAGGGAAGCCCAGAAGAAAAACCACTTTTTAAAAGAGTCAGAATTACTGGATCTTACAGTATTCACCAAAATGAAATAAAATTTGCTAGAGAAACACATGGCTATCCCAAGGGCGTTTCTTTTATTTCCTTAATTCCTACCCACCTCCAGAAATCTTCATCCTGAAGAGTAGTCATAGCCGGAGGGTTCCAGAATTTCCCAGGATGTTGACAAATCCCTGCTTACAGGAGCAGTTCTGTGAATTCTGATAATCTGTGTGAGAGAAGGTATGCACAAGTGTGTGACAGTGAGAGAGAGAGAGTGTGTGTGTGTGTGTTGAAAATTTAGGCAGAGGCAGCTGCGCTGGTGGTGATGCGTGAGGCCGAGGAGCTGGTCTTGGGAGATGCGAAAGTCAGCCATGGGGAGTTCGTGTGTGGAGCAGGCTTCCATGCCAGCTGCTGGTGGTTCTGTGCGCCACTGAGCTGAGCGGAACAGCAGCTCAGTCTGTTTGGCCTGGGAGTCCTGACACCTGGGCCTTCGTTCCAGGCCAGCCATGAACCAGCCGTATGACCCTGGACCAGAGTCTGTCCCAGCCTTGTCTTGTGGAGAGTGCATTCCAGTTTTTGATGAGCTTTTCCATCCCTTATCTCTGGTATTTCTCTGTAAACTTGCACTACGTATAGGAGGAAGGCAGAATGGGCAAAAGTCTCCCCATTTGTCCCATGAGACAGAAGCCCAAGGGGATTGAAGGACTTTCTCAAGGTCATTGGGCTCTTTAGTGACACAGCAGGGACCTTACTCCAGCTCTGGCTGCTTCCACAGCCCTTGCTCTGTTGACTGTGACTCCATGAACAAGGTGTTTTAAAATTTATTTATTTTGTGAAAGCACAGTGAGGTATTTCATGGGAGTCATTACCACAAAATGAACACTCAGTGAACGTTAACTGGTATTGTTATCACCTACATCATCACCGTTTCCAGGCATTTTTACACATGTGTTTGCACGAGTGATTGGACCAGGGTTGCCGCAGCCATTGGGAGAAAAACAGGTTTCTACCTCCCTGAGGTTTTATGCTCACCAGGAGAAGGTCTCGTGGCTGGGTGGCAAAGGGGCCTCTCATTGCCTAGTCAGAAATCACTACAAAGCTGAGAAGGATGGGAGGACGCTGGGGGCCTGGTGACTAAGCGTCAGGAAGAGGCCTCAGCGGCGACAAGGGCCACCTTTTGACTCACAGCCATCCATCCACATTGGTGGGGGGGGGGCATGAGAGGCCACCGTGGCTGCAAGCCAAGACCTGAATCCTGCTCCCACTGCTACATTCGAGATGCTTCCCTGCCTCGGCGGATGGTGAAGTGCTCGAGTGATATATAACTGCTGAGTGGAAACGGCTGCCATCACGTTGCCTGGAGAGGACAAAGAGAGAGAGTGCTTGGCTGGCAGAAGGCACAAATTGTTTATTAAGAATCGTATTTCTTTTCAAAAAACCTAGAAATTGCATTTCATGCATCTATTGTTTAGGGGCCAGAGAAAGGTCCTGCTCAATCTAGAATTACCAAGACTGTTTTTGAAAATGTGTCAAAACATGGTTGCTCACCAGCTCTTCAAACTCCCGAATTCTGCAGGCTTTTCTCAGGCCAAATTCCCTCCGTTTGTAGCCAGCTCTAGTGCATCACTGGGTCTGTGGGAGGAACTCAGAATTGGGCACCAAGAAACTGCACCAGCCTCATTCTTCTTCCCCAGGCACTGCGCTGGCTGGCACACTCGGGCGGCGGCTGGCGGCAGGGGAAGGTCAGGTTCCATGGCTACCCAAGTCAAAGAGTCTGATCGTCATAATCACGTTGCATCCTAGACGTTTAGTATCTCTACGTTTTGCAGCAGTCTTACGGAAGAGTAATGAATCGTCACCTAGAAACCACTAGGCTATCACTGACAGGAAAGGACCACAAGGCATTTACATGGAGCATAGCCTTTTCTCTTTCTTTCTTTTGTCTTCTTTGTGGTCACTCCTTTTTAATACTTGTGGTAAAGGCTTCCTTTTCTTTCCCTTTCTTGTTTAAAGGTGGCTCTTTTTTTTTTTTTTTTTTTTGGGCCGTGTGCGGCTTGTGGGATCTTAGTTCCCTGACCAGGGATCGAACCCGGACCCCAGCAGTGAAAGCGCCAAGTCTTAACCGCTGGACCGCCAGGGAATTCCCAAGGTGGCTCCATTTTGAGAGAGCCATGTCTTAGCAAGAAGTCCGTAGTGCACAAGCCTGCTCATGGCTCACATGCCCACGCTCCACTCCTTCCCTCCTGCAGTGAAGCAGGACAACACGGCAGACTTTGGTACAGGGCAAGGCAGTGAGTGAGTGGATTGATCCAGGCAGCGGTGCCGTCCTTCTGGTCCCTCAGGCTGTAGGCCACTGGGTTCTCATAGGCGTAGCTTCACTTAGCTGGGGATGCTAAGAGGATACTAAGAGCTGTCATTACTCCCCTGCCACGTATTTCTCAGGAGAAGGCGAGAAATTCACCGTGATAACATCTGTAGAACTTCAGCCGTAGTAGTTAGCGTCTTTGCCCAGATGGCAAACATGTCGCTGGCAACCCAACAAAGCTCGAAGTTCTCAAGGTGGTATAAAAAGCTATTCAGAATGTGATATCCTTAATAGCGATTTTAGATTAGTGCTGTTACGTGGCAATAAGAATGTTAGAGCTCGTCTTTTCTAGATATCTGTCGTCAACGTAAGTAGCATGAAATGACATTAAAGAATAGTCACCTCTTCCCTCTGTCATTCGTTAAACAAAATTCTGCAAAACTGCCCATTATATTCCAGGGAAGACGTGTCATCTTTGCTCTCACAGAGCTTACAGTAGAACAGAATAATTTGGTGTTTTAGATATTTAATAAAGATGGATTTTGTTTGAAAATGATTTGAATATCAATAATGTCTTTAAAATGTCATATCTTTACCAGAATATGTTTTAAAAATAGAGAAAAGTCCATCTGTTTATATAACAGTTTAGGTCTAATCAGCAAACTTTGTGGAGTAAGTATTATGACCTCTGCCCAGTGCTAGCAGTTGGGGGAGATTAGAGCCTAGACAAATCCAAAAAAGTCAAGGTCACCATCTTCAGCCTCAAGTTCATTAAGATTAGATGGTAAAGTGCAGAACTATGTCGTGTATAGATGGGGGGTGGGGGGCTGGGGAGGAACATGTGACTTGGGGCAAGTCCATCCCCCTCTGTAAAATGGGAGATTTAAAGGAGATGCTTTCTAAGGCCCTTTCCTTTCTAAAGTATGAGGAGCAGGCCAGAAAAAGGAGAGATCTGTTTGGAAAGGCTTCTAGGAATAGGTGGGTTGTATTTAGAAGAAAGGAGGCATCGTGGGTGGGCGTGGCATCCTCATGGCATCGTGAGGTCAAGTCACCTCACCTAGCCAGGGCTGGCCAGGCCTGAGGAGGTTCATGCCTGGGGGAGGGTTAGGGAACCTCATTGTAGAGATCCTGGAATGGCAACAAGGAGGTTGGACCCCAGTGAGTATGAGAAGCTCTTGCATGGCAGGGATGTAAAAAACATAAAAGTAAATGAAGGCTGTAGTCCAGTTAAAGGTACTGCCCTGATTTCCAGTCTGGAGTTGAGGTGGTACCATTGACAAAACGGAGAGGTTGAGAAGGCGATCTGCTTGGGGCTGGGAGGATACCGAGAACTGTGACCGGTCTAAGTTGCCTAGGCTTCTAGTGGCCAAGGCTTGTAAGGAAGTGAGAATGGGGCCTCTGGACAGGTTAGGACTTAGCTGTATATGTAGGAGTCTGTGAATCCAGTTAGTCTGAATTCACAATTGGCATTATTATTTAAGTGATAGCTGCAATTCACATGTGGAACTCTCAGCCAGGTAAAAGGCTGTTTGAAGAGAGGAAAAGATCGACAGTTATGATTACATAAAAATGAGAAGTGTTCATCTGTCCAAAAATAGCCAGGTAGATGTGGTCCCTGGCTTCATAGAGTGGGAAAGGTAGACATGAAACAAATAATTCATTACTTAAAATTGTGAGAAGCGCCATGGGGGAAAAGCATAGGGTGATATGAGAATGGTATCTTAGGAGGCTACCATTATTTGTTATTTGGAGTTATTCATAAGTGCAACAAATTGGAAAAATCTGCATCCACATATAGGAGAATGGTTCAAGAAATCTCAGTACGTCCACTTGAGGGATTATTTCAAAACCATTTAAATGTCCTTTTTAGAGTATAGAAAATTGGTAGTGATTTAATGCTAAGGGAAAAAGAGATAGACAGTTATGGGCCCAGTATGACTACAGTTATGTGAGAGAGGGGGTGAGGAAGGAGAGAGGCAAATCATCTTTCCACCCCTCTCAATCTAAGCATAAAAGGCAAAGAATGGAAGAAAAATACCGAGATATCCATAGATCAATTAGTGACTTATTTTCTTTTCCTGTTTCTCTGAAGGATTTGAATTTCCTATATGAGTATGCATTACTTTCATAGTAAAAGTAAATATTAACAGTTTTAAAAATGATGCTTTATAATGGCTGTGATAAATTACACAGTCTGCTTCTTGGTTTCTAAAACTATGGCTGGTTATTTCATTAGCCTCTTGATATTCTGGGAGTCCTTAATGAGGAAAGCAGCCTCAGCTAAATAAACTCACAGACTGAAAGGCAGAGGTGATAAGTCAGGCATCAGCTGTTGATTTTTCTGATGATTGGCTCTTATCATATTCCAAGGAATCCATGAAACTCTTATACCAGTACAGTACAGAGACATTCGAGTGGATTGCTATTGCTTGTGCTCTGTTTAAAAATTAAATGAAACTGGAAATTAATAATGGCACACAGTTGGAAATAAAAGGCTTACTCTGCTCAGCCAGAGCCACCCAAGATAGCCTGGATTTTGAATCTTCGTGAGCCTCTTTTCAAATGAACTGACACCAGAGCTAATGGTCTGGCTGGAAGAGCAAAGTCTTGGGGTTGGAGAAGGGCTGTAGTTCTAAACGTCCACAACTGAGAGCTTAGATCAGTTAGTGCATGTGTTGCCCTCATCCAGGAGAGAAGGGGAGTGTATTCTGCCGGAGCAGCCTCCCCCCAGAGCAGTTTCACTTCATAATAGCATTGCCCCTGGTTAACTGTAAATTGACTAGAACACTTCATTCCTCAACTGCTCTGGGTGTCTGAGGGGCCACTAAATACAGTGAGGTTCAGAATCTCATTGTTGAGACTCCATGGAGACTACATTCTAGGTACAAGTTATTTTGACAGCGTAAAGAACGTGCTTCACACTTGGAAAGCTAATACCAACGTTCTGCGCCAGATAAGATGAGATATTTATTTATTTTTTCCCCCTATATATTTAAAAAATTTATTTATTTATTTATTTGACTGCACCAGGTCTTAGTTGCGGCATGCGTGCGGGATCTAGTTCCCTGGTCAGGGATCGAACCCGAGCCCCCTGCATTGGGAGCTCAGAGTCTTAGCCACTGGACCACCGGAGAAGTCCCAAGATGAGATATTTAGTCACTGAGTTTAGAGAAAAAAAGGATATGGATGGGAATGTTCCTTCTACCATTAAAGTGTAATGAAGAATCTAATTAATGGTATATGTCTTCTAATACAAAGTCATTGTAAGCTTAGAGAAATATTTGTCTAAACTTTAGTAAAACATTTATTGGCAGAAGAGCTTTCCTAGCTTTGCTAGGTATTGGACTTCGCAGGTTATTCAGTTGGTCTTATTGCATCCCATTTGTTATTTCTGCCATTTTGCCTCTAAGAACAGTGTTGAAGACTTTGACACATTTCAGAGCATTACACTAAATAAATCTGTCTTGCACATTCCACTGTGCTTTTTCTGGAATATTATAAATATTCAAATACAGTCACACATGCAAATTCAAAATAAAATTCAATACATGCAAATTCGGCATAAATTCCATATTTATAACTTAGCAATAGTTTTGAACTTGTTATCTTATGATATAAATGTATCAAATATGAGCTCATGGGAATTACCAATAAATATATTTTTCTGATTAAACTGTGGGTTCTTTTTTAGTCACAATTTAAGCTTCAATTCTGGGATATATTATAAGAGAATAATTTGCACTTCATTTACTCTGAATTGTCAAGAATCATGTTCTTTCCCGATGTAAATGTCTGAAAAAAGGACTTCTTATTCACTGTGCTTGCTTTTTGAATTTTACCAGCAGGGATGCCCTAGTGAGCCTTAGAGAATTGGTCTTTTTCTTGTGAAGAGTATAGTTCTTTTTTTTAAATAAATTTATTTATTTATGTATGTATTTTTGGCTATGTTGGGTCTTCATTGCTGTGCACGGGCTTTCTCTAGTTGCAGCGAGTGGGGGCTACTCTTCATTGCAGTGCACGGGCTTCTCATTGCTGTGGCTTCTCTTGCTGCGGAGCACAGGCTCTAGGTGTGTGGACTTCAGTAGTTGTGGCACATGGGCTCAGTAGTTGCGGCTCGCGGGCTCTAGAGCACAGGCTCAGTAGTTGTGGCGCATGGGCTTAGTTGCTCCATGGCATGTGGGATCTTCCCAGACCAAGGCTTGAACCTGTGTCCCCTGCAGCGGCAGGTGGATTCTTAACCACTGCACCACCAGGGAAGTCCCAGTGAAGAGTATAGTTCTAATGAATCACTTCCATGCACTTTTCTGAAGGAATACAGAGCAATTGAACCGTGTGCAATGCATTGGTTTACATCAAATGGATTAGGCTTGTGTGTGCTATTCCTTGCATTAATTGACTTTTTCCCATAACTGTATAGTATCAGCTCAAATTCATTCATGGAGATCATTGGACTTTTGCTAACTTCCTACAAGAGAGTGAATGCAAGCAAAGAGTGTTTTGAAATTGACTAGAGTGACCAGGTTACAGCCAGGAAACATGGAGGTACTTTTAAAAGGCCCTTTGATCTTGGCAACCAGCTCCTCAGTTATTACAATAAATAGAAGTTGACTAAACTCACCAGTTGAAAGACATAGATTATCACAACCGATGAAAATACAAAATCTAGCTATATGCTGTGTATGAGAGACAAAGCTAAAACATTAGGACACGGATAGGATTGGAATAGATATACTATGCAAATACTAACCAGAAGAAAGCTGATGCAGCTAAATTAACTAAGGCAAAGCCTTTTTTGGGGATAAACAGGATCACTGAATAATGATAAAATGTTCAGTTCTTCAGATAACAATTCTAAGCCTGTATGCACTTAATACCATAGTTTTGAAATATATAAAGCAAAAATTGACAGAGCTATAAGGAGAAATTGTAAAATCTACCAACCGCTTTCAGAAATTGATAGATGAAATGAACAACAAATGAGTAAGGGTACAGAGGATTTGAGCAACATGGTTAACAAACTCAATATAGAAGACCAGCATCCATTTAGAAGAATACACATTCTTCTCAAGCACGTACAGAACATTTTTGAAAATAGACCATATACTAAGCTGTAAAGTTGGTCTGGAAAAACTTCAGTGAGTAAATATAGACCATTCTGACTATGCAGTGCTTAAGAAAGAACAAGGGATCAGGCCATATCTGAGTGTACAAGAAGGATCGTTAGTAGTCTGATATATTTGGAAGTATTGTGAATCCTTCACCGACCACATCAAGCTTGTTAATTCACACGCAAGAGTGAAGAACTCCATGTTAGCATCTATATAACGTACATCAACGATTCAGCACCTAGCATATAATATGTGCTAAAAAAATTATGGCTATGATTATTACTCACATTTTGCTATCATTACCCATTTGGGGAACCTTTGCATCTTCAGAGGACTATAAAAATATTTGCATTTGGCAAATTATGTAGCAGTAATGGAAGAACTTGTCCTTTGTGAAAAAAATCTCTGTCACATATAAAATACTCAGACATTTCTCCAAGGTTCGTTTGGGTGAACATTCACAGGGCTCTTTCACACAAACATACAGATATCCAGCAAACTCATAAAAATACACCAAATCAAACTTTAGAAAAATCATATCTAAGGTATATATATGCACACACATACACAGTGTTTGTAACATCTACACTACACATATTATCTGTACGGCGGTTTGCAAACTTCCAATCAAATCTTGTCTCCACCTATTTTTGTAAATAAAGTTTTATTGGAACACAACCAAAGAAAAAGTGAAGAACTCCAAGACTTAGGCAAAGAGAAGTGCTGTAAAGTGATGGTTTGACCCATGTAGCTTGGCCTGACTTTCCATGAAGATGTATTAGTGTTTTGGGATACCTACTGAGCCAGGTGCTGTGCCAAGGGCATAGCATATATTTTTCTCATTTAATCCTTGAAATAACCCTTTGAGGTAGATGTGTAAAAAACCCATTTAAAGAGGAGAAAACAGATAATTGGATGAGATATATAACCTGCCCAAATATACACAGCCAGTCAGTATTGGAGTTGGCATTTAAAACCAACTGGGCCACATGGCGTGTCTGATATGTTTTAATGTCTACTAAATTCTCAGACAAATCTCCAAAAGCCCTTACCATCCATCCTTTGTTAATTTATTGTTTTTATTGACATATAGTTGATTTACAATGTGTTAGTTTCTGGTGTGTAGCAAAGTGATTCAGTTTCATACACACACACACACACACACACACACACGCACATATAAATATTCTTTTTCAGATTCTTTTCCATTACAGTTTATTACAAGATATTGAATCTGGTTCCCTGTGCTATACAGTAGGTCCTTGTTGTTTATCTATTTTATATATAGTAGTGTGTATCTGCTAATCCTAAACTCTTAATTTATCCCTCCCCCCACCCCTTTCCCTGTTGGTAACCATAAGTTTGTTTTCTGTGTCTGTGAGTCTGTTTCTGTTTCGTAAATAAGCTCATTTGTATCATTTTTTTAGGTTCCATATATGTGATATCATATGATTTTTGTCTTTGTCTGACTTACTTCACTTAGTATGGTAATCTCTAGGTCCATCCATGTTGCTGCAAATAGCATTACTTCATTTTTTTGTGGCTAATATTCCATTGTACCACATCTTTGTCCATTCATTTGTTGATGGACATTTAGGTTGCTTCAATGTCTTGGCTATTGTAAACAGTGCTGCTGTGAACATAGGAGTGCATGTGTCTTTTCTTTTCTTAATTAAAAAAAATTTTTAAGATAAATTTATTTATTTATTTTTAGCTGCATTGGGTCTTTCCTTGCTGTTCACGGGCTTTCTCTAGTTGCGGCGAGCGGGGGCCACTCTTCGCTGCGGCGCGCAGGCTTCTCGTTGCGGTGGCCTCTCTTGTTGCAGAGCATGGGCTCCAGGCGCATGGGCTTCAGTAGTTGTGGCACACGGGCTCAGTAGTTGTGACTCGCAGGCTCTAGAGCGCAGGCTCAGCAGTTGTGGCGCAGGGGCCCAGTTGCTCTACGGCAACTGGGATCCTCCTGGACCAGGGCTCGAACCCGTGTCCTCTGCATTGGCAGGCAGACTCCCAACCACTGCACCACCAGGGAAGCCTGCATGTGTCTTTTCAAATTAGACTTTTCTCTGGATATATGCCCAGGAGTGGGATTGCTGAATCATATGGTAACTCTATTTTTAGGTTTTTAAAGAGCCTCCATACTGTTCTCCATAGTAAAAGCCTTTACCCTCTTTTTTGGCTATGTGTCTATACAAACTAAGTGGAATGGAGACCTGCAGTGACTATCTGGAGATATCAGGATCCAACATGTTAACTGATTTTTTTAAAGCACCTTTTAAAATGTTTAATAAAAATTACTCTCTAGGGACTTCCCTGGTGGTCCAGTGGTTAAGACTCCATGCTTCCAATGCAGGGACCGTGGGTTCGATCCCTGGTCAGGGAACTAAGATCCCATATGCTGTGTGGCATGGCCAAAAAAAAAAAAAAATCACTCTCTAAAGGTAAATTCTGCAGCTCTTCTTTTCCCCTCTTAAACAAGGATTTAGATATCCAAGATATTGTAAATGCTTTCAACAATGATTTACACAGAAGAATTATGTTTTAGGGGGAAGAAAAGAAAGGAGTTAGGTTAGAGGAAAGATTTGGGGTTTTTTTCCAGATAAGGAAAATGAAGACCTCAACTGTATTTTAATTTATGCCCCGTGTGGGCCTAAAATATGGTGCACCCACTTCACAAGATTTGTAAGAGGCCGAAGCATCTTACTCCTTCTGGAATGTTGGCAGTTGCCTCATTAGCAATGTCAGTCGCACTGCTCTGACCTGGCCTGTTTCTATAAATGACCATTGCTTTTTTTGCTCCCTTTGGTCTGTGTAGACACAGCCTTTGGAGGGCACTGTGAATGAGTTCAGCCAGGGCAGCTCACGTAATCTTGCGTTATGAGGAGCCAGTGAAATAAAGCTTTCTCTCAAATTCAAGTGAGGGGGTCCCAGAGAAAATGAATCTTGAAGCCTGCTCTTATGCCAGGGGCTTATCATGAAGATAATAGAAGTGTCTTATTACTGAAATAACCAAGTGAGAGTAGCAAATTCCCATAGGAGTGACCATTCTCTCTCCTTTGGAAGAGGCAGCTTTAGAAAAGAGCCATTCAGGACTTGAGGATGTGGGGAGGGGGAGGGGTGAGATGTGACAGGGTGAGAGAGTGGCATGGACATATATACGCTACCAAACGTAAAATAGATAGCTAGTGGGAAGCAGCCGCATAGCGCAGGGAGACCAGCTCGGTGCTTTGTGACCACCTAGAGGGGTGGGATAGGGAGGGTGGGAGGGAGGGAGACGCAAGAGGGAAGAGATATGGGAACATATGTATATGTATAACTGATTCACTTTGTTATAAAGCAGAAACTAACAGCAACAACAAAAAAGAATGAATGAACTACAAGTTTCTACTGTTTAGTACAGGGAACTTCATTCAGTATCCTGTGGTAAACTATGGTGGAAAAAACCGAAAATCCTACAGTTAACAAAAAAAAAAAAAGGTTCTGATGAACCTAGAAGCAGGACAGAAATAAAGATGCAGACGTAGAGAATGGACTTGAGGACACGGGGAGGGGGAAGGGTAAGCTGGGACGAAGGGAGAGAGTGGCATGGACATATATACACTACCAGATGTAAAATAGATAGCTAGTGGGAAGCAGCCGCATAGCACAGGGAGACCAGCTCGGTGCTTTGTGACCACCTAGAGGGGTGGGGTAGGGAGGGTGGGAGGGAGGGAGATGCAGGAGGGAAGAGATATGGGAACATATGTAGGTGTATAACTGATTCACTTTGTTATAAAGCAGAAACTGACACACCATTGTAAAGCAATTATACTCCAATAAAAAAAAAATTAAAAAAAAAAAAAGAAAAGAGCCATTCAAATCTAAAAAAGATACATGTATATACATATATGGATATATGTATATGTATAAATGATTCAATTTGCTGTACAGCAGAAATTAACACAACATTGTAAATCAACTATACTCCAATGAAAAATTTTTTAAAATTACAAAATAAAAATTAAAAAATAAAATAAATAAAAATTAAAAAAGAAAAAAAAAGAAAATTAAAAAAGAAAAGAGCCATTTGAGAGAATGTGCAAATTAGCGTGGGCCTACCAGGCTGGCAGACATAGTGCGGAGGGCAAAGAAATTAGGTTGAAGGCTTGGAAGGATGGTAAAAAGATGCCCAATACAACCAGAGGAGTTTGACCTTGGGATGATGGCCACCTCAGCAGATGCCTCATGGCTGAGATTTTGCTACGTAGAAGATTAACTCCCACAACACCTTGAAGGTTGAAAAACTGTTTGAGCCTATTTGCCATATACACTAGAGGCAAACATATTTATTATTTTTGTGATTGGTTTTGCTGAAAGTGGTTCAGTATGTTCTATGACTGTAATAGGCCAACTAAAACTCATTAAAGCAGTGGTTTTTTTAAAAAATAAATTTATTTATTTTTGGCTGTGTTGGGTCTTCGTTGCTGCGTGCGGGCTTTCTCTAGTTGCGGCAAGAGGGGGCTACTCTTTGTTGCGGTGCGCGGGCTTCTCATTGTGGTGGCTTCTCTTGTTGCGGAGCACGGGCTCTAGGCGTGTGGGCTTCAGTATTTGTGGCTCACGGGCTCTAGAGCGCAAGCTCGGTAGTTGTGGTGCACGGGCTTAGCTGCTCCGTGGCATGTGGGATCTTCCCGGGCCAGGGCTTGAATCCGTTCCCCCTGCATTGGCAGGCAGATTCTTAACCACTGCACCACCAGGGAAGCCCTAAAGCAGTGTTGAAATGAAGCATATAGGTGTGAATGATGCGCAGTAGGTTATTTATGAAAAATTACTTCAATAAAAATTTTAATGGACATGCAGAAATGATTTTATGCATGAACACACTATGAGATTAATGAAAGATAATTAGACTAATAGGAGAATATGGAGCCGAAGAAAGGTATTTAAAAAACATTTTGCATTGCAGGACAAAAAGGTCTGTGTGTATGTCTCCTTTTACATAAGGATCCAGGCTTAGTGTCTCTACTCTCAATTTGTTCTTTGTGACTTGGAAGCAAAGCAAAAGAAAAAAAAGGTATCATTTTAGCATTAGTATAGCATTTTACAATCTTCTGGCAGCTTTTGTATTTATCGCCATATGGGTGTACATTAAATCTGCATCTCCCTCTCATTTATATGTTTATGAAGTTATAAAGATATACACATGTGCACACAAAATAATTAAGCAAGTGATATGTGTTTGACAATGTTTGGTGACTTAATGCCAATTAGAGAGGTTTTAAAAAAAAACCTTGCTTTTCTAATCCAGTTGTTTGCATGCTTTTTGGTTTATGCATTTAAGGACAAAATCCATTTAAAGTGCCGCAATTTGCATACATGCAGCTTGGAGTGGGACTTCTGTTTATTCCAGATGGCCTTGAAAAATTATTATTGAGGAGCTTAGAGACCTGGATGTCACAAGATCCATTAGGATGAGACTAAAATCACACTTTTTCGTTTCCAACAGTTTCTCCTGTTCAGGAGCGGGTATACTTTTGACTTGGGGGGAGCTGAAGGTGTGTGGCTTGGCTAGACTGTTGAATGCAGCCAAATTAGCTCAGCTCATCCCTCAACGAGGGAGTCCTGTGTTGCAGGCACCTTGCCTAACCCTGTTGTAGGAAAGTGGCTCATCGTTTTTATTTATTTATTTTTCTTTTAAATTTTATTTATTTATTTATTTACGGCTGTGTTGGGTCTTTCTTTCTGTGCGAGGGCTTTCTCTAGTTGCGGCAAGCGGGGGCCACTCTTCATCGCGGTGCGCGGACCTCTCACTATCGTGGCCTCTCTTGTTGCGGAGCACAGGCTCCAGACGCGCAGGCTCAGTAATTGTGGCTCACGGGCCCAGCTGCTCCGCGGCACGTGGGATCTTCCCAGACCAGGGCTCGAACCCGTGTCCCCTGCACTGGCAGGCAGACTCTCAACCACTGCGCCACCAGGGAAGCCCCCGCTCATCGTTTTTAGTTCAGAAGAAGGCTCAGTTAAAGGCTGCATACAGGATTTGTATGCATGGAAGTTAGCAGTTACACTGACGATCTCTGCTCTTTGAAAAAATATGGTTGGATTGGAATGAGCAAGACTGTGATGCTCCCCATTGAATGTCATGTTTGTTTTGCTTTTAAACCATAGCGATGAAACCATTATTCATAGTAGGAAGGTTCTGGTTCCAAGATCAAGGGACTGGGTGTGGGGTCTCAGATTGTGACCTTTGGCTGGGAACATCTCTAGAGAATGTCACAGAGGTCAGATTTCCATTCCTGCAGCAAAGAAGGGACCACAGACATCCAGCTCTTCTGGTTTGCTGAGGTCTGAGTCCAGGATGCAACTCTTTCTGGTTAATAGAGAGGAGCTCTTTTCTGCAAGGAGCCTAAGATGGAGATATCCAAGTGCCAGAAAGCCCGAGGTCTGTGCAGCTATATCACTTGGCTTTTGGTTACACACCTTGGTGGTCTCTGAATTTAGCTTAGTACAAGAAACCTGAAGGAAAAAAACAGCTGTTCTCCCAGAACTTCAAGCAGGTAGAAATAGTGAAGAAATAGGAGTTTCGATTGAAATGTCAGAAGCTAAAGTTGGGTCTGAGAAAGAGAAATACCACTGGGAAAAAAGGTAAACTCTCGCCATAATTAAATGGCAGGTTGCTTCTTAGTGACTCTGACCTTGCCCTCCCAGGTAGAGCTCTGGGGACAGCGTATCCACGTCTGCTTCCGGGCCCTAGAGGGGGGCAGTGGTCTCCTGCACACTGGCAGCTTTAACAGTGAGCACCTTAGGTCTCTGGGCCACTAGTGGCTTTCAGTCTGGAATTCTGGGGCACCATGGTCCTGCTGGATTAGGAGTGAGAGCTAGTTTGGGGTGCCTCCTATGATTCGCATAAGTCAGAGATTCATCCAAGCTGTTGCCTATAGCAATAGTTCATTCTTTTTTATTGCTACAGAGTAATCCGTGGTAAGTATGTACCACAGTTTGTTTAACCATTCAACTGTTGAGGGACATCTGGGCTGATTCTAGTTTTTGGCTGTTAAGAATAAAGCTGCTATGAACATTCCTGTATAGGCTTTTGTGGGACGCTAAGTGTTCATTTCTCTAGGATAAATGCTCAAGAATGCGGTTGCTGGGATGTTTGGTGATTACATGTTTAGTTTTATAAGAAACTGCCAAACTGTTTTCCAGAATGACTATGTATCAGTTCACATTCCCACCAGCAATGTATGAGTGATCCAGTTTCTCCTCATCCTTTCCAGCATTTGGTGTTGTCATTATTTTTTTATTTTAGCCATTCTGATAGGGGTGTAGTAATACCTCATTGTGGTTTTAATTTCCCTTTCCCTGATGGCTAATGGTGTTCAACATCCTTTCACATGCTTATTAGCCATCTGTAGGCCCTCTGTGGTAGAAGGTCATTTGCCCATTTTCTGATGGGATTCTTTGTTTTTTTTTTTTGAACTGTTGAGCTTTGAGTGTTACTTGTAGTATTTCCTCCTGGCTCATTGCTTGTCTTTTCAACATTTTCCCATGGTATTTGACAGAGCAAAATTTCTAATTTTTTTAAAAAAAATTTAAATTTAATTTAATTTATTTATTATTTTTGGCTGTGTTGGGTCTTCATTGCTGTGCGCCAGCTTTCTCTAGTTGCAGCGAGCGGGGGCTACTCTTCGTTGCGGCACGCGGGCTTCTCATTGCGGTGGCTTCTCTTGTTGCGGAGCATGGGCTCTAGGCGCGCAGGCTTCAGTAGTTGTGGCTCGTGGGCTCTAGAGCGCAGGCTCAGTAGTTGTGGCGCACAGGCTTAGTTGCTCCACGGCACGTGGGATCTTCCCAAACCAGGGCTCGAACCCGTGTCTCCTGCATTGGCAGGCGGATTCTTAACCACTGCACCACCAGGGAAGCCCAAAATTTCTAATTTTGATGAGTTCCACCAGTCTATCAGTTTTTAAAAATTTATTTATTTATTTATTTTTGGCTGTGTTGGGTCTTCGTTGCTGTGTGCAGGCTTTCTCTAGTTGTGGCGAGTGGGGGCTACTCTTCAATGCGGTGCGCGGGCTTCTCATTGCGGTGGCTTCTCTTATTGCGGAGCACGGGCTCTAGGCATGCGGGCTTCCGTAGTTGTGGCTCGCGGGCTCTAGAGCGCAGACTTTGTAGTTGTGGCGCACAGGTTTAGTTGCTCCACGTCATGTGGGATCTTCCCGGACCAGGGCTCGAACCCGTGTCCCCTGCATTGGCAGGTGGATGCTTAACCACTGCGCCACCAGGGAAGTCCCAGTCTATCAGTTTTTCCTCTCATGGATCATGATTTAGTGTCAAGAATTAATTGGCTAACATGAAAAGATGCTCCACATTGCTAATTATTAGAGAAATGCAAATCAGAACTACAGTGAGGTATCACCTCACACTGGTCTGAATGGCCATCATCAAAAAGTCTACAAACAATAAATGCTGGAGAGGGTGTGGAGAAAAGGGAACCCTCCTGCACTGTTGGTGGGAATGTAAACTGGTGCAGCCACTATGGAGAACATTATGGAGGTTCCTTAAAAAACTAAAAATAGAGTTGCCATATGATCCAGCAGTCCCACTCTGCGGCATATATCTGGAGAAAACTCTTAATTCGAAAAGATACATGCACCCCTATGTTCACAGCAGCATTATTTACAGTTGCCAAGACATGGAAGCATCTAAATGTCCATCGACAGATGAATGGATAGAGAAGATGTGATATATACATACATATATATATATATATATATATATACACACCTATACATACATATACACATACACAATGGAATATTATTCAGCCAACAAAAAGAATGAAAAAATGCCATTTGCAGCAACATGGATGGACTGAGAGATTATCATACTAAGTGAAGTAAGCCAAAAACAGAAAGACAAATATCATATGACATAATTTATATGTAGAATCTAAAATATGATGAAAATGAAATTATTTACAAAACAGAAACAAACTCACAGACATAGAAAACAAACTTGTGTTTACCAAAGGGGAAAGGGTGTGGGGGAGGGATAAATTAGGAGTTTGGGATTAGCAGATACAAACTACTATATGCAAAACAGATAAACAGCAAGGTCCTACTGTATAGCATAGGGAACTATATTCAATATCCTGTAATAAACCATAATGGAAAAGAATATGAAAAAGAATATATATATATATATATATATATGTAACTGAATCACTTTGCTGTATACCAGAAATTAGCACAATAGTATAAATCAACTATACTTCAATTTAAAAAAAGAATTGGGACTTCCCTCGTGGCGCAGTGGTTAAGAATCTGCCTGCAAATGCAGGGGACACGGGTTCGAGCCCTGGTCCGGGAAGATCCCACAAGCTGCGGAGCAACTAAGCCCATGCACCACAACTACTGAGCCTGTGCTCTAGAGCCCGTGAGCCGCAACTACTGAGCCCATGTGCCACAGCTACTGAAGTCCACACGCCTAGATCCCATGCCCTGCAACAAGAGAAGCCACCGCAATGAGAAGCCCACGCACCGCAATGAAGAGTAACCCCTGCTCGCCACAACCAGAGAAAGCCCGTGCGCAGCAACAAAGACCCAATGCAGCCATAAATAAATAAATAAATAAATAAATAAATAAATAAATAAATAAATAAAAAGAATTAATTGCCTAGCCCTAGATCTTGGAAATTTTCTTCTGTTTTATCTAAAAGTTTTACTGTTTTAACTTTTTTTTTTATAATTTTAATTAATTTATTTATTATTTTATTTTTATTTTTGGCTGTGTTGGGTCTTCGTTTCTGTGCGAGGGCTTTCTCTAGTTGCGGCAAGCGGGGGCCACTCTTCATCGCGGTGCGCGGGCCTCTCACTGTCGCGGCCTCTCCCGTTGCGGAGCGCAGGCTCCATATGCGCAGGCTCAGTAGTTGTGGCTCACGGGCCTAGTTGCTCCGTGGCGTGTGGGATCTTCCCAGACCAGGGCTCGAACCCGTGTCCCCTGCATTGGCAGGCAGACTCTCAACCACTGCGCCACCAGGGAAGCCCTGTTTTAACTTGTATTAAGTCTATGATACTTTTTATGTTATTTTCTTATTTAGACACACTCCACATTATAATATTCACCCTTTTAAAGTGTACAGTCCAGTGGCTTTTAATATATTCACAAAGTTGTGCAATCATTGCCACTGTCAAATTCCAAAAAAGTTTTCATGGCTCTAAAAAGAAATCCAAAACCACTACCAGTCACTGCCCATTCACACCCAGCTATCTTATGGGTGTGAAGTGGTACCTTATTGTGGTTTTGCTTTGCATTTTCCTGAGGAGTAATGGTGTTGAGCATCTTTTCATGTGCTTATTGCCCATTTGAATGTCTTCTTTGATTCAGATCCTTTGCCATTTTTAATTGTTTTTTTTTCTTTTTAGTATTAAGTGTTCTGTGTACATTCTAGATACAAGTCCTTTATTGTATTTATACTTTGCAAGTACTTTTCTCCCATTCAGTGGGTTGCTTCTTCACTTTCTTCATGATGTTCATTGAGGCACAAAAGTTTTAAATTTTCATGAAATCCAATTTAACTGTCATTTCTTTTGTCTCTCGTAAATGCTTTGCCTAACCTAAGATCACAAAGATTTACTCCTGTATCTTCCTCTAAGAGTTTCATAGTTTTATCTCTTACATTAAAGTTCATGATCTATTTTGAGTTATTTTTTGTGCAGATTGTAAGAAGGGGTTCCAACATCATTCTTTTCTGTGTGGATATCAGTTGTCCCAGAATCATTTATTGAAAAGACTTTTTCCTTTATTAAATTGGTACCTTTGTTGAAAATCAGTTGACCATAAATATATGCACTTATTTCTGGATTCTTAATTCTATTTTATTAATCTATATATCTGTCTTTATGAAACACCACATAGTCTTTGACTACTGTTGCCTTCTAGTTAGTTTTGAAATCAGGAAGTGTGACTCTTCCAGTTTTTTTTCTTCTTTCTCTAGAATGTTTTGGCTATTCTGTGTACCGTGACTTTCAGTGTGAATTTTAAAATCAGCTTATCAATATCTGCAAAGAAACCAACTAGGATTTTGTTAGGGATTGTGTTGAATTTGTAGATCAGTTTGGGGTAATATTACCATCTGAACAATATTCAGCCTTTCATCATTAAACATGATGTTATGTCTGGGATTTTTCCTAGATGCCTTTTATCAGATTGAGGAAGTTCTTTTTCATTCCTAGCTTGGTAAGGGTTTATTATTATTATTTTTTATCAATGAATGGGTGTAAGATTTAGTCAAATGATTTTTCTCTATTGAGATAATCATAGTATTTTTCCCCCTTTATTCTTGTGATATGGTGTTTTATATTAACTAACTCTTTGATGTTAAGCCTACCTTGCATTCTGGGGATAAATCCCACTTTGTCATGGTGTACAGTCCTTTTTATATGTTGCTGTATTGGGTTTTCTAGTGTTTTCCTGAGGATTTATGCATCTATATTCATTAGAGATATTGGTCTGTAGTTTTCTTTTCTTGTGATGTGTTTTTCTGGTTTTGATATTCGGGTAATACTGACCTCATAGGATGAGTTGAGAAGTGTTCTTGCCTCTTCTGTTCTTTGGAAGAGTATGTGAAACTTGGTATTAATATTTTGGTAGAATTCACTAGAGAAACACTTTGGGCCTGGGATTTTCTTTGTGGTAAGTTTTTAAATTATTTATTCAATGAATTTACTTTTTTAATAGTTTGATTCAGGTATTCTTTTTCTTTTTGAGTTAATTTCAATAGTTTGTGTCTTTCTAGGAATTTGTCCATTTTGTCTAAATTATCCGGTTTGTTGGAATACAGTTGTTCATAGTATTCCCTTGTAATCTATTTTAGTTTTAAAGGATGATAATAGTGGGCTTCCCTGGTGGTGCAGTGGTTACAAATCCGCCTGCCAATGCAGGGGACACGGGTTTGAGCTCTGGTCCGAGAAGATTCCCACCTGCTGCGGAGCACCTAAGCCTGTGCGCCACAACTACTGAGCCTGCGCTCTAGAGCCCCTGAGCCACAACTACTGAGCCCGTGTGCCACAGCTACTGAAGCCTGTGTGCCTAGGGCTCGTGCTCTGCAACAAGAGAAGTTACCGCCATGAGAAGCCCGTGCACCGCAACGAAGAGTAGCCCCCGCTTGCTGCAACTAGAGAAAGCCCGCGCACAGCAACGAAGGCCCAATGCAGCCAAAAAATAAAAAAATAAAAAATTGGGGCTTCCCTGGTGGCACAGTGGTTGAGAATCTGCCTGCTAATGCAGGGGACACGGGTTCGAGCCCTGGTCTGGGAAGATCCCACATGCCGCGGAGCAACTAGGCCCGTGAGCCACAGCTACTGAGCCTGCGCGTCTGGAGCCTGTGCTCCACAACAAGAGAGGCCGCGACAGTGAGAGGCCCGCACACCGCGATGAAGAGTGGCCCCCGCTTGCCACAACTAGAGAAAGCCCTCGCACAGAAATGAAGACCCAACACAGCCAAAAATAAATAAATAAATAAATAAAATTAAAAAAAAAATAAGTAAATAAATTAAAAAAAAAAAGGATGGTATCAGTGTCCCCTCTTTCTTTTTTGATTTTAGTAATTGAGTCTTTTCTCTTATTTTCTTGGTCAGTCTGGGTTAATATTTGTCAATTTTGGTTAATCTTTATAGAGAACCAACTTTTGGTTTCATTGATTTTCTTTCTTCTTAACTCTCAATTCCCACTGTAGTCTATAATATTTCTTTTCTTTGCTTGCTTGAGGTTTTATGTGTTCTTTATTTTCAAGTGTTTTGCAGTAGAAAGTTAGGTTATTGAATTGAGATCTTTCTTTTTTTAAAAAAAATATAAGCGTTTACTTTGTAAACGCTGTAAAAAAAAATAAAAAAATAAAAATACAGCATTTACTTTGTCTATAATTTCCTCTAAGCACTGCTTTAGCTGCATCCTATAAGTTTTGGTATGTTTTTATTTATTTATTTATTTATTTATTTTGGGCTGCATTAAGTCTTTGTTGCTGCGCAGGCTTTCTCTAGTTGTGGCAAGCGGGTTCACTGCGGTGGGCGGGCTTCTCAGTGCAGTGGCTTCTCTTGTTGCGGAGCACGGTCTCTAGGCACGCGGGCTTCAGTAGTTGTGGCTCTCGGGCTCTAGAGTGCAGGCTCAGTAGTTGTGGTGCACAAGGGCTTAGTTGCTCTGCGGCATGTGGGATCTTCCCGGACCAGGGATCAAACCCGTGTCTCCTGCATTGGCAGGCGGATTCTTAACCACTGCGCCACCAGGAAAGTCCCTGGTATGTTTTGTTTCGTTTAAATTTATCTCAAAGATTTACTAATTTCCCTTGTTCTTTCATCTTTGAACCATTGATTATTTAAGAGTTCATTGTTTGATTTCCACATATTTGTGAATTTCCAAATTTCCTTCTTTGCATTATTTATAATTTTATTCCATTGTAGTCAGAGAACATATGTTGTGTGATTCATTCCTTTTAAATATATTGAGGAGTATTCCATATCCTAACATATGGTCTGTCCTGGAGAATGTTCTGTGTGCATTTGAGAAGACTGTATTCTGCTGTTGGTGGTGAAGTGTTCTATAGATATCTGCTAAATTTTGTTGGTTTATTGTACTGTTTAAGTCTTCTATTTCCTTGTTGATCCTTTTCTGGTTGTTCTATCCATTACTGAACTTGGGATATTGACATCTCCAACTATTATTATTGAATTTTCTATTGCTCCCTTAAATTCTGGCAGTTTCTGCTTCATGTGTTTTTGGGCCCTGTTGTTACCTGCATGTATATTTGTGATTGTTATATTTTCCTAATGCATTATTCTTTTCGTCACTATAAAAGTTCCCTTTTTATCTCTAGTAACATTTATTAAAGTCTGTTTTCTCTGATGTTGGCATAGGCAGTCCATATTTCTTATGGGTTTTGTTTCCATGATATATCTTTTCTCCTCCCTTTTTACTTAGATTATTTCTATCTTTAAATGTAATATGTGTTTCCTGTGGATAACTATAGTTGGATCTTGATTTTTAAAAAATCCATCTGACAGTCTATGCGTTTTGATTGGAATGTTTCACCCATTCATATTATTGCTAGCTTGATTCAAGTCTGTAACATGATGTACTTTTTAAAAATTTATTTATTTTATTTATTTTATTTTTGGCTGCATTGGGTCTTTGTTGCTGCGTGCGGGCTTTCTCCAGTTGCGGCGAGCGGGGGCTAATCTTCATTGTGGTGCTCCGGCTTGTCACTGAGGTGGCTTCTCTTTGTTGTGGAGCACGGGCTCTAGGCACGTCGGCTTCAGTAGCTGTGGCATGTGGGCTCTGTAGTTGTGGCGCATGGGCTTAGTTGCTCTGCAGCAGGTGGGATCTTCCCAGACCAGGGCTCGAACCCGTGTCCCCTGCATTGCCAGGCAGATGATTCTTAACCATTGTGCCACCAGGGAAGCCCAACATGACGTATTTTGACTAAGTTGGAATCTTTCCCATTAACTAATTCATTCAGTATGTACTGAGTACCTACTATGTGCCAGACACTGTGTCAGGTCTTGGGATTACAGAGCTGGCAGTGCCATAGGCATCGACTTTGGAAAGTTCTCAGACTACTGCGCGGAGGTAAATAAACAAATAGGGTGATCAGTCCTATAATAAAGGGGAGCACAGGTTGCTGTGATGATGGAGAGAAGGGCGTCTCAAACGAGGAACGACTCTGCTGAGGGAGGTGACCCCTGAGCTGAGTCCCCAAGGATCCGTCAGCAGACAAGTAACAGGGTAGAATCTCAGGAAGCAGCATGAGTAAAGGCATACCTACAAGAAGGAGTAGGGCTTGTACTTAGGGGCTGGGATGAGATCTGTGATCTCAGAATTAGATAGAAGCCAGGGCACACAGAGCCTTGCAGGGTACAAGGCATATTTGGACTTTATCCTGAGAGCAGAGAGAAACCATTGGGACATTTTAAGCAGGGGAGTAATGTGCTTCGGTTTGTGTTTTAACTAAATCGCTTTGGCTGCTGTGTGGAGAAGGGACTGGAGAGGGGTAAGAACACACAACAGGGAGCCCAGTTGGAAGGCTGTGGAGTAGTGCTGGGAAGAGGGGTTGGTTGGTAGCTTGGCTTGAGAGAGCGGCTGTGGGCCTGCAGAAAGGTGAATGGATTCAAGAGATATTTAGGAGGAAGACTGGAAAGAATGTGGTGACTGAAGGGTATGGATAGTGGGGATGAGAGTTGGGGGCAAGGAATTTCCTCCGAGGTTTCTGGCTTGGGAAGACTAGAGGAGGAGCTGTGATGGGCAGGGGGATGGGGGATGAGGCTAGTTTTGTTTTAAATTTATTTATTTTTATTTATTTATTTTTGGCTGCATTGGGTCTTCATTGCTGCATGCGGGCTTTTCTCTAGTTGCAGCGAGCGGAGGCTACTCTTCGTTGCGGTGTACAGGCTTCTCACTGAAGTGGTTTCTCTTGTTGTGGAGCACAGGCTCTAGGCGCGGGCTTCAGTAGTTGTGGCTCGCGGGCTCAGTAGTTGTGGCTCGTGGGCTCCAGAGCTATGGCTCAGTAGTTGTGGCTTGTGGGCTCTAGAGCGCAGGCTCAGTAGTTGTGACACACGGGCTTAATTGCTCCGTGGCATGTGGGATCTTCCCGGACCAGGGCTCGAACCTGTGTCCCCTGCATTGGCAGGCGGATTCTTAACCACTGTGCCACCAGGGAAGCCCCGAGACCAGTTTTTTACACAGGGAATTTGAGGAAACTATAGAGTCACCATGTTGGGACGCCCAGAGGCAGTAGATCTGTGCGTTGAGAGATCAGGGCTGTAGATACAGGCTCGGAGTCACGAGGTGCTTATCTCATTGTTAAATTTAAAGTAATTTCTAAATATGTAAAAAATAAATTTTGTTTGCAATATATAGACAGATTGTCCTCACTAGTTGCTGAGGGTAAAATCAGGGAAACGGGACCTAAATAATAGTAGAAAGAATGAGAAGAGACTGTTTGGAATGGATTGACAAGAGGAAGCCATGCAGAATGGTGTGAAGGCCTTACTGGCGTCAGCCCAACATCAGGGCTCTAAGTGAGGGAGAGCCAGAGCACCTCTCAGCTTTGGCGTTTGGATGCCCATTGTTTCCCATTGCATGTGCCAAGCCCAAGAGCCCTGGGCAACAAACATGCATCCGTGCCATGAAGTGTGTACACTGAAGGATAAATACCTGTATTTATTTTTTCTTCCCTTTCTCTACTACTGTCCAAAAGCTTAGATTTCTCTAGATCACAGTAGTTCAAGGAGAAGTAAGAGTTTTAGGGTAAGATAAGTAACATTATGGGCATTATCTATAAGTGGTCAAATTACTAATGGAGCTATTTATTCTCAGGAATCTAGAATCAGCTATTCCATCTTTTGGAAAAAGGAGTTTTATTGAGGTATAATTGATGTACAAGAAACTGCATATATTTAATGTATACAATTTGATGAGTTTGGACATAGGCTTATGGTTCTTGTTTCAATGACATCATCACCACAATCAAGGTAATAGGCAAATTCATCAACTCCGAAAGTTTCCTTGTGTCCTCCTTTTTAGATGTGTGATGTGATAAGGACTATTAACATGAGTTCAGCTCTGTCATCTTCATCCTAGGATTTGGAGTCGTAAAGACCTGGGTTAAGTGATGGCTCTTTCACTTACCACTTGTGAGACTTTGGGCAAATCACTTCACTTCGTTCTGATCCTCAATTCCCTCATTTGTAAAATTTGTAAAAACTTCACGGGGTTGTTCTGAGGCACAGATGCTATAAGGTAAGTGAAAGGGCTTTATAAAGTATAAATTGCTGTTTAAGTATTATTTAATCATTATTTAGCTTCTGATTTCATTGTAAAATGTCAAAGTGTTATTAGAAAAACTGTGAGAGGGACTTCCCTGTTGGCACAGTGGTTAGGAATCCACCTGTCAGGGTAGGGGACATGGGTTTCAGCCCTCATCCAGGAAGATCCCACATGCTGTGGAGCAATTAAGCCCGTGCGCCACAACTACTGAGCCTGAGCTCTACAGCCCATGAGCCACAACTACTAAGCCCATGTGCCACAACTACTGAGCCTGAGAGCCACAACTACTGAAGCCTGTGCGCCTAGAGCCCGTGCTCCGTAACAAGAGAAACCACTGCAATGAGAAGCCCGCGCACTGCAACAAAGAGTAGCTCCTGCTCGCCACAACTAGAGAAAGCCCAAGCGCAGCAACGAAGACCCAACACAGCCAAAAATAAATAAATAAATAGAAAAAGAAAAACTGTGAGAGTGTTGTTAATATCAGAATGTGTTGCTTTATTTAAAAGCTACTCGTGGGCTTCCCTGGTGGCGCAGTGGTTGAGAATCTGCCTGCCAATGCAGGGGACACGGGTTCGAGCCCTGGTCTGGGAGGATCCCACATGCCGCGGAGCAACTAGGCCCGTGAGCCACAACTACTGAGCCTGCGCGTCTGGAGCCTGTGCTCCGCAACAAGAGAGGCCACGACAGTGAGAGGTCCGCGCACCGCGATGAAGAGAGGTCCGCGCACCGCGATGAAGTGTGGTCCCCGCTCGCCGCAACTAGAGAAAGCCCTCGCACAGAAACGAAGACCCAACACAAGCCATAAATAAATAAACAAATAAATAAAAAAAATTTTTTTTAAATTTGTTAAATAAATAAATAAAAGCTACCCGTTTAGCCCATTTTCCTCTAATAACAAAGAATATCATTAAGTAGTTATTAGTATCTATGTATCTATGTTCCAAATCTCAGGCTAACCAAGGATTGATTCTATCCAGTTTTTGTCCAATCTTAGAGAAACACATATGAGGGTATCTACTGATGACTCATTTACTATTTCAAACATACTTATGTAAAAACCTAAAATGTATCAACTTCCATGGTTTCGTAGCTATCGTTACTCTTCCCTTTAGCCTGAAGTGTTTTAATGGCCCCAAAACATTTATATTATCTGATTTTTGCATATGTTAGGTGAAGCTTGGAATTATTAGTGTTTTCATTGTGTTCTATAAGTATTCCTGGTTTCCAGACTGAGCTGGATATATTAAGAAGAGATGAATTTCAGCTCATGTGCATATCCAAAGGATTTTAAGATATTTTAGCTTACCTTTGATGATGTGGAACAGGTGAAGAGCAAGACTTTACCCAATGATGAATTTTAACTGGGGAATAGTTATTGTAAGGAGTCGTGTCATCTTTGCAAGATATTTAATCTAGTGTTGGATGCTAGAGGGGAAAATTACATTCTTGCAGAAATCCAGACACTGCAAAAGTTGTATGGAGCTCTGTGGACATTTCCTGATGCCTAGAGATTTGTTCTTCTAATTGTACATCTGAGTGATGTATTTACAAATGCTGTTACATATGGCGAAGGACTGTGGTAGATGGTACTGTCCCTTGGGGCACGGGTTCCTGGGTTCCATTCCCAGCTCCGCACAGTAACTCTGGACAAAGCCCCTAGTTTTCTCTGCTTCTGTCTCTTTAATGGCAAAGTGGAAATTAATACTTGCTATCACTGAACTCATGAAGATGCTAGATTGATAATCAGATCATGCCTTAAAACCACTTTGAGTTCTACTGAGAAATACGTTGTTCTCAAATTAAGTTGAGTCTGTGGTTTTGTAAGTATAAATATATTGTCAAGAAATGAATCACTGGGGGAGCAAAACACATAGACCAAATAACAGGGGTTAGTGACATCAGTAAACGGAGATGGAAAGGATGGCATTGAAGAAAGCAAAGAGGAAAGTGTTACTCTCCAAGCAGGAGGGAACCACTGAAATGCTGGTCAGATTTAGATAAGGACCATGGCCTGGTGGCTTGGATGGCTTTTGCTCTCTTGTTGGTAATGAACTGAATTGGAAGGGGTGGGGTAAATGGAGGCAACCAGTGGTTGAGCCGAGGTGATACTCTCCGTATCCGCCTAGTAAGTTTTTTTTTAATTTTTATTGGAGTATACTTGATTTACAATATTGTGTTAGTTTCCGGTGTACAGCAAAGTGAGTCAGTTATACATACACATGTACCCACTCTTTTTTAGATTCTTTTCCCATATAGGCCATTACACAGTATTGAGTAGAGTTCCCTGTGCTATACCGTAGGTCCTTATTAGTTATCTGTTTTATATATAGTAGTGTGTATATGGCAATCCCAATCTCCCTGTTTATCCCTCCCCCTTCACCTAGTAAGTTTTTGAAAGAGTGTTTAATTGTTCAAATGCTACTGCTGCTTTAATGTCTATAGCTTTTTGACTTTACTCCTTTTAAGGATGTGACCTGTAAGGCAGCAGATAGAAATGATAGCTCATCAGCATCTAATGAGCCAATGATTTACCCTGTCAAATATTCTCCTACCTCTTCCATCCAACCACACAATTTGAAAGAAAGAAGTCCCGGGGTCCTGACTAAGTCATCGGTGTGTCTAGTTGAAGGATGACGTGGGCATCTCACTGGCTGAGCAGCTTGAAGAGAGGTCTTCTGCGTTCAGCCTGAGTCTTCCCAAGCAGGGTCCTGGCTGGCTCTTGACCCCAGTACGAAAGTAGGAAGGTGAACTTGTAGCCTGTGAATACCTCAGACATGGCATTCACCACGCTATTGCCTTTTTAAAAAATTTTGTATTACCAGACGTGAGCTCTCTAAGGCCAGGGACTGTCTTTCTTGTCTGTCTTCTAGAGCCTTTGTCCATAGCAGTCAATTAATGTTTGTTGAATAAGCAGAATAACTTTCAAGCACCATAACTCCAACCTGTTAGAAGCCAAACCCAGTTTTGTCTTTTGGTGGATGGCCAGCTTTCAAAGAAACCAGAGTGCTCTCTGAACCAGCACTTCTCAACTTTATTCTGTGCACACGAATCACCTGGGGATCTTGTTAAAATGCAGATTCTGAATCGGTAGGTCTGGGATGGAGCCTAAGATTCTTCATTTTTAACAAGCTCCCAGGTGATGCAGATGCTGTTGGTCTGTATACTACACTTTGAGTATCAAGTATCTAGACCTGGGTCTCTGCCTCATCTCCAAAAAATCCATCATCAAGTCTTGTTCATGCTATCGCTTCTGTCCCAATTCTGACCATGCGTCTCTGTTTCTGTTGCCACAACTTTATCTGAAGCCTTCATATTATTTTGCAGGGATTAGTGTAACAGCCTTCATCTAATCTCCCTGGGTCTTTCCCCTCCACACCATTCTCTACACTGCAACCAAAGCGTTATTTCTCAAATACATTTCTGATCATGCTTACCTTTGTAGCCTTCTATGCAGGGTAAAATAGCAACTCCCCTGTTGCTACATTGCCTTTATATTAGGTGGGAGCAGGGGCAGGGGCAAAACAATGTGAGACTTGAGGAACCAAGGGCTTAGGGTGGTGGTGGACCAATTAGGGGCCAATTCATGTATACAGGGCTGCCTACACATACTGTTCTATCCATCTCTCCATTCATCCATCCATCCTTCCAGCCATCATCCATTTATCCATCCATCCATCCCTTTAGCCATCCACTTACCCATATAGCCAGCCAGCCAGTTATCCATCCACCCAGTGGACCATCCATCCATCCATCCCTTTAGCCATCCATTTATCCATTTATCCATTTATCCAGCAAGCCAGTTATCCAGCCACCCAATTGACTGACCATCCATCCATCCATCCATCCATCCATCCACCCATCCACCTATCTATCCATCCATTTGTCCATTCAGTCAGTTAGCCAGCTGGCCAGGAACCCAACATGCTAGGACTGTTGGCTCTTGGACCAGACAGTCAGAAAAGCCTTTTCATGTCATTTATGATAAAACCACAATAACTTGATATCCATTGTTTCAGATTCTCTGACAGATGAGATATCTCAAAGTTTTCTAGTCAAAATATTTGCTGTTCTGGGCCCAGTCAATCCAAAATCACTTGCTCACATTCTTTTTTTCATTTGAATTACTGAGAATTTTAGTGTACACTGAGTAACAATTTGTTACAAATCCCATACCAAAAAGATTATTTGCCATTTCCTTTTTCTTTCAGATTTCTCTTGTTGTGCTTTTATCCAGGGTTTGGTAGATGGTGAGTGTGTGCAGATTCTGAGTGAGGTGTGAGCTTTGCTGATACTGAACCCATCCAGGGCATGGGATGTAGCTCGTCCCGCCACAGTGCCGACGGTGGCTGCAGCTACAGTAGAATGTCACATTTCCACAATCACGTTTTTTTGTTGTTGTTTTGGCTTTAGCAAAGGAGCCCACCTGTGTTTGCTGAGACCTACTCTACCTGGGGTGACCAGATTTTAGGGGATGGGGAGAAGAGGAAGGAATGCTATTTTTTTGGTGGGCGGATGGGTGGGAGGAATCTATCTCAGGAATTCTTAGCTCCCTGCTTTCCAGTCTTTAGCCAGCACCCGCTCTGTCCCCACCCTGGCTCCCACCTCTGGAGTGTGGTTGCATTTAAGGGAGAATGCTGAGCTCTGTTGACATTTGGTAGCGTTTGTTTTCTTCCCCCTTTAATTTAAAAACTCATCACAGGGGTTGTTCTTTGTTCATCTTTCCTGGGTTTTTTGTACACTGACTAATGCTTACAGCTGGCTTTCTCGAGAGAGAAGTGCTGGGAAGATCAATCAAATGAGATCTTAAAGGGTAAATCAGGTTTTCAAATGTGTTCAGGCAGCTTCTGTTCACTTCATTGAGCAGAAGTGCTTCCAAGGACAGAAATTTGCCCAGCGAAATGCCTCCCAAATTCAGCAATCATGCCTCGGATGGCTGTTTTGCAGCCTGAGCGTCAGGCTCTGCTTAGATTTCAAATGACCATTTCAAACTCGAGCGTGAGGGGGAAAATGAAGTGCATTTGACATGAAGGAATTTGCTAATGGAAGATCAAAGTTGTAAAAAGTGTACCTTCACATGCGTTATTGGAGGGTTGTGAGGGGAGGGTGGGAAAAGGAAGCTGCACAGAATACCTTTTTTCAATCATTTCACATTTTCTTTCGTTGTTTAAGAAGACTCAAGAAATACCTCATTTGAAATGAACATTGTATTTCAGGAAAAAAATGCAGAGCTTGTTGTTTAGGCTTTAGAACTCAGTGCTGCAGTCTTGTGTGTTCATAGGTGTCCCAAATGAAAATTTTTATCATTGAAGTTGCCTGATTCCGAGCAGAAAGTTTGTGACCACCTTGTAGAAAATTTGAAAACCACGTCTCATCTTTTATCCTCTGTTGCTACATTAAAGTCTGGTTGTGCCTACAGGATGAAATGAATATTGTAGCCACTTGCCTTAAGAGATTAGCCTGTCTTTACATAGTGACCTTTGGTGACATGTCCTTGCAGGGGTCTAGTCTGCTCGCTGTTAACTATGGGGGCTTGATCGGAGGATCCCCTCCGCCTATTACACACATCTTAACGAGTCCCTGCCACTGCCACACCAGGAAAAGCAAGTTATTCCCATGAGCCCTTACAGGAAACATAATTAGGCAGGTGATTTTGTCAAACATCACCCAACATAGCCCACCATCCAGTATGAATTATTCCTTCATTACATGCTTTTCTAGACAGGCCCTGTTCCCCTCTGTTAGCAGGAAAATTCAGGACTGACTTCCCTAAAGAAGCAGCACGGGCTTAGGGTCAGCCTGAAGGTGTGATCAGAAGAGTTAACAAGGCTTTCTTGCCTTCTGCAAGTCATTTGTTCTGAGGTATGGCCGTCATCTGCTTCCAGAACTGGGACGGTTAAGCTGAGGGTGACCGGCTGGCTGCCAGCAGGACGTGGGGCTTTTTTCAGAGTAAACAGAGCAGGGAGCAGGGCTTCCCTGAAGACCACCCAGTAAGAGACACCATGCCGTACCTGACCACATTCCAAGGGGGAAGCAAATGGGCTTCAGTGGAAATCCACTTCTGAAGGCTTTCTTGAGGGGAAGGGGTGGGAGAAATGCCTCCTATATTGAAAATGATGGCTGTCCATGTGTTTTATATGTTGGGCTCACACCTACAGTTTCATGGGGCAGAAGGGTTCTGCTCCTACAGTGTTTGAAAATTGACCCAATGCAGCCTGTTTCTTCTTCCGGGGTTCAGAGAGAAGGTCATGCAGTTAGTTACTGGGCGGGCTGGGAGTAGAACTGGGGCCTCTCGACTGCCGTCAGATGCTCTTCACCATGTTCTAATGCCTCTCCTCTATGGTTGTATTGCATCTCCAGCAAAATTTCCTTTGCACACAGGTGTTGTAAACTCTTCTTATTAGAAGTTAGCAATAGTCACGACATTTTATGTTACTATAGCCCTTTGCATTTTACTGAGCTGTTTTATATAAACCCTTTGCTTCTATCTTTACCAAAGCTTGTGAGATGGGGGCAAGGAGGGATGTCGTTCATTATCATTATCGTTATTATTAATACCGTCATCTTCATTCCATGGATGACGAAACCGGGGCTCAGGGAGGATAAGCCAATGGTTCAAGGTCATGCAGACAGTGACAGAACTGAGATGACTGTGCCTGGGTTCTGACTTCCTCAATGCCCTGTTGTTACACAGCAAAGCAAAATGTAAATCTAAAGGTAGATCTTGAGAAAAGCGATATCGACTAGATGCTTGCAGGAACATCATTTCACTGCTGAATGCCACTCCTCTACATGAGGGAGATTGAGTCACCAGTATCCCAGAAACCCCAAGTCACTGGGTGATTTTACCTACAAGTCGTTGCCATAGCCTGAGCCCCAAGGACTGTGTTATACTGAACCTCGGTGTTTATAGTAACAGAGGTAGCTAAGGTTCAACAGTGGGCTTATGGCCAATGGCAGTGCTTCTTACACCACCAGTGAGAGGGCCTAGCCACGGAGGAGCTGATACTGGTCCCAAAGGACAAGTCTGCCAACGGTCCAGTGGCTAATGTGGGAATTAGCTGTTGCTCTGGGTAATCTGTGTCCAGTTCAGGCTGGCTACAGGGGAACCTCAAAGACTTATTTCACTTGGCTCCTTCTTGGTCTGCTGCAATTTCCCCCTTTTCTGCACGTCTTTCCTTTTAAAAATTCAATGAGACATTGGCATTTTTGGAAAGTTGATCATTTTTAAGCTGGCATAGAATTGTTTCTAAATGTTAATACTTAAAAAAATTGTAATGGAAAAGAAGAAAAGCCCCGCCCACTTGTTTGGTCCCTTTTGAGAGTAGAGTCGATACCAGTTCTGCGTTTAGGGGTGCAAGCCCAACTCAGCAGGCCTATTGGATATCCACTGAGGTTCAGAGGACAAAGATTTGGTCACACCAAGAAATTGAATCTTCTTGGCGCTGGCCCTGGGCCCTTCAGGTCAGGGCCAGTGTTGGTGAGTTGGCTGCTTGGAAAATGGTCCTGCCATTCCTTTGAGTTTCCCTTTTGTGAATGAATAGAAAGTTTCCATCTACAAAGCTTTATGAGGTTAATTTCACTTAATTCAAGGGGGAAAAAAGCCAAACAGGCAATTATAAGTAAACCACACTGCAAACATTAACCACCCTAAGTAACATTTGGCGGTTAGGCTGAAATTTTGCAGTCTGTGGTTTTCCTCAGTTCTGAACACGGACAGGCTTCAGAGACAGAAGTGAGTTACGTTGACTTGGTACTTGTCAGACGAGGGCCCCTTTTCGCCTTGCTTGGGTGGATTATCAGGGTAGTAACTGTCAGTGGATTCCGTAACTCCCCGGTCAGTTTAAGCATCTGTTTGTGGGTTGTTAAAGCGATGATATCACACGGAAAACACACTGTCAGGGGTATAAACGTTAGCAACATGATGGCACCTTAATAATCTTTTCCTCCCTTTGCAAGAGCAGAATGGGGTAAGCACAAGGGTCTTTTTTTTTATTATTATTGAAGCAAAAATTTCACATTCTGTCTAAGATAAGATGTTTAGTCAATGAGTTTTATTTAATTCAATTGAAATAATTCCATGATGACTTAATAAGCCAAAGTCTAAAAGGGTGGGTAAAAGAATAGCATTTCAGAGCAGGCAATGTAAAGCCTGAGAGAGGGGGAGAGGCAGAAAGGGGGTGGTGAATCAGCCACCATTTGCCAGGACAGTATACAATCAATACAATACAGTATTTGACTTGGTGGAACAGACTTTTTATGGTTAATATATTTCTCAATCCCAAATCAGGGAATGCTAGGTCATTTCAATTGCTATACCCTCATACAGGGCCTGGCATCGGGTTAGGGCTCATAAGTTGACTAAGTGTGGAGGACTGAGTTTTGGATGATGCCACCTCAGGGTCATGGGGTCTAGTGATTCACAAAGGTGAGCAGGACACAGAGGCAAGAAGAGAAGCCATGGGCTGGGAGTTTCCATGATGGGTCAATGGAAGGGACAAACTCTACCAACTGGAAGAGCACAAAGATGAACATTTGGGTTTGACAAGAAGGTTCCAAGAGAAATAATAGTGCAATTTTAGGGAGTTAAATTCTGAGCCACAAACCACAGATGACCCTGACGTCTTTGTTGGTTGTAAACACCTTTCCAGCCCCATACACAGTGGGGTGCCACAGCCTACATTGATTAAACTATGTATTATATTGAGTTGAATTGAGTGCTGTCTGGGAGAGGGAGGGGATAGCTCAAGTGCCTCTAGAAATCCTAACCTGGGCCTGACACCCGGGCAGCTGGGAATCTGGGATAGGCGCGTGAACATGGAGGCTGTCTAGATGTAGAACAGGCGACTCCCAGAGCAGGGAGGACCTGTAGATTTCATTGAGACCAATCCCTCCAAGGAACAGATGAGGAAACTGAGGGCCCACGAGGGGAAATGACTGACCCAGGTCACCCACCATGTTAGTTACACAGTCAACACTAAAATGGAGGCCCTCTAATTCTCCATCTAGAACTTGTTCCTCTTTACACTTCATCACGACTTTGCAATGGAGATCGCCCAGATGAGGGTCAGGAGACTCAGAGAATTAAGTGACTTGCCCATGGTGACACTAGTGACTGTCTGATTGTAGAGTCTATGGATGTCATGACAGGAATAGGTCACGATAGACGGTTTTGTGGTGGGAGGAGGTTAGAACTCCTTAAGAGGGATTCTCAGGAAAGGCTACTCTGAGGAGGTTACCTGTGAGCTGAAAGCATAGAGAATATAGGGAGGAACTAGCCATGGAAAAGCTGGAGGAAGTCCAGGCTGAGGGAATAGCAGTTGCAAAGACCCTGTGGTTGATTCGCTCTAAGAACCGTTGATGAGATCTTGGCTTGAGACCTTTGTGGAGGTTATTCTTTGACAGACCCACTGGTCAAGTGTTACTTTGCTGGTGTATATAACTCAAGAGTTGGTCTCAGAAGCTCATGTCGCAAAATGTCCCTTAAAACTTGTCTGTTACCTGCTGAGTTTTTGGTAAGAGCAGGATGGATCAATGGAGTATAATGGGGACCAGGAACAGTGGGAAGGAAATTAGTTAGGAATGGCCTATTAAGAGTCTGTAGGACCAGCAGAATGGCCATCATCAAAAAATCTACAAACAATAAATGCTGGAGAGGGTGTGGAGAAAAGGGAACCCTCTTGCACTGTTGGTGGGAATGTAAATTGATACAGCCACTATGGAGAACAGTATGGAGGTTCCTTAAAAAACTAAAAATAGAGCTACCATACGACCCAGCAATCCCACTGCTGGGCATATACCCTGAGAAAACCATAATTCAAAAAGAGTCATGTACCACAGTGTTCATTGCAGCTCTATTTACAGTAGCCAGGACATGGAAGCAACCTAAGTGTCCGTCAACAGATGAATGGATAAAGAAGATGTGGCACATATATACAATGAATATTACTCAGCCATAAAAAGAAACAAAATTGAGTTATTTGTAGTGAGGTGGATGGACCTAGAGTCTGTCATACAGAGTGAAGTAAGTCAGAAAGAGAAAAACAAATACCGTATGCAATCACATATATATGGAATCTAAAAAAAAATGGTTCTGAAGAACCTAGGAGCAGGACAGGAATAAAGACGCAGACGTAGAGAATGGACTTGAGGACAGGGGGAGGGGGAAGGGTAAGCTGGGACGAAGTGAGAGAGTGGCATGGACATATATACACTACCAAATGTAAAATAGATAGCTAGTGGGAAGCAGCCACATAGGACAGGGAGATCAGCTCGGTGCTTTGTGTCCACCTAGAGAGGTGGGATAGGGAGGGTGGGAGGGAGACGCAAGAGGGAGGAGATATGGGGATATATATATATGTATAGCTGATTCACTTTGTTATACAGCAGAAACCAACACACCATTGTAAAGCAATTATACTCCAATAAAGATGTTAAAAAAAAAGTCTGTAGGACCAGGTTACTGGTAAAATACTGACAAATATTTCACCTCTAAGACTTTTAGTATACGTCATGCTGCAGGATTCCTAGAAATATTTTTTCCGCTGTCTGTCAGAGGCTCATATTTACAGAGGCAAATGGATCAAAGGCAAGGGACTCCTAGCTGCTAGAAACATGAAACCATCCCTGTGTGGGCTGGGCCCTGGAATGAAGCAGTACAAGGCCAGGATGTTACTTCCGGCTCTGGAACTGACTTGCCTTTGACCCTGCAAGTTTTAATTTTCTGCTTTCTGTGTGATATGCATAAAATGTCTACTCTTTTCCTTTTTAACACAATTGTAATTTCATCGATGGGATCAATGAAAGCATTAATAACATCCAAACTCTCCATAGTATGGGTCTTCAGGGTGTTCTTTGGTTGTGATATAAAGAAAAGTGTGTTCTTTGAAAGAGTGTGTATAAGTTGCCTTGTACATTGCCTACAGAGAAAAGATAACGGAACCCAAACCTAGCCTCCTTATTTCCCCCGCTCCTTTCTTTCTCCCCACATCGTGATAATACTTTTCAAGGTTACATTCTTTGACATTCAATGTTGGCCACACACAACTGGTGAAGGAGAATTAGTTCTGAGATTATTTGCCCCAGTTCCAAAGCAGAAAGTATTTTACTAAAATAAGATCCTTAGATTTGTTTGGATGTGCTGTTCATTCCTAACAGAAATTCCAAGAACTGTTGGTGACAGTCAAGATTCATAGCAACCTGTTTTCACAAGAGTTAGAAAGAAAAGAATACAATTCTCATATTATAAGGCTTAGGTCCAAATTTGAAGGCTTTCTGGATCTTGGGATGGCAAATGGTGGAGTGAACGTGAATATATTAGGAACTCCTGTTCACATCATCATCTTCTGGCCACTTAAGAGTGGAGTTTAGGTGGGATGGGTGGGTGTTTCTCAGGTCCTCATTTACTAACACCTCTGTAGCTATTTAAGTGATGACCATTCTCACTGGTCGTGAAATTATGCTGTGTGCAATCCTACCACCCGAAGGATCTCACTACGGGCCAGAGGTGATCACAAGAAATCATTGCTGCTGCTGTAATGCTCCATTATACGAAGACTAAACCACAAAATGAAGTCATGTACATTTTTGCCTTTGAAAAGTGGTTGGAGGGAAACCAGGATATGAATATTGCCAAGTGAAATATAATGCCACAGAAAAAACAGAGAAGATACTGTAAACGTAAAATTATGACAAAACTGACCATCTGGGTTACATATTAAACCACAGCTCTCAATTTGTTATGGTTTGAGGAATGACTTCACAGCGTGCACCCCTTCCCCTTCCTCAGTCTCAGGAAAGGGTTTTATTTTCACAAATGTAGTTAGCAGAAGTTTTGCCTTAACTTCAGTTGTGTTTTTTTTTTAAAGTTCAAATAAATAGTTTTTAGTAAAGACCCTGTGTTTAATTACCCCTTTACATTTAGCCTTACTGTATGGTCTTGCATTGCTAATTCCATCTTAGCCGTGGGAAATACACCAGTGTGTAGCCACTGGGCCATGAGAGAAATCAAATCAATGCCGAGTTGACAGTTGAAAAATCTCTCTGCCTGGATTCAGGAAACAAAAGCCTGTTCAACTCACTTTGGAAATCCTGGCATTTTCATATTTTGAGACCACTGAGTAGTAGCCCTGTTCTGATAATTGTTTAAAAGTATTTTACTTAGAGCAGGTTTGCTCAGGCAGAAAATCATATTTATATGTTAACCTGGCTTTAACACCTCATAGCTACCCATTGTCTCTAATCAGAAAAGACAGCCTGGTGATTGGCTTCATGCTGGTTGGGGTCCAGCACACTGCAGGCTTTGGAAGTACCTAATTCCAAACTGGGGATTCCAGTGGAGTTATTCTATGGGTCTGGCTTTTGAAACATTTCCATTCTTTCTAATTTAGGAAAGCAGTGGCGCAAACAAACCATGTATAACTCAGCTGCTTTGATGGGACTCTCAAGCCCTCTCCTAGTTTTTTTTTCCTTTTTTTTTTTTTTAACTTTTTGGGATACATAATTCACATACCGTACAATTCACCCATTTAAAGGGTACAATTCAATGGTTTTAAGTGTATTCACAAAATTGTGCATCCAAAACCACAATCGATTTTAGAATATTTTTATTACCCCCAAAAGAAACCCCATACTCCTTAGCCTTCACTCCCAGTCTTCCCTTTTCTCACAGCCCTGACAACCACTAATCAATCTACTTTCTGTCTCTATAGTTTTAATATAAATGCAAAAATGAAATATGTGGTTCTTTGTGACTGGTTTCTTGGTTCATCTATGTTGCAACATCAATCAGTACTTCCTTTCATTTTATTGCTGAATAATATTCCATTGAATGGATGTACCACATATTATCTACCCATTCATCAGTTGATGGACATTTGGATTGTTTCCACTTTGTGACTATTGTGAATAATGCTGCCATGAACATTTGTGTGCAACTATTTGTTTTTCTTTTTTTTCTTTTTTTTTGGCCATGCTTCGTGGCTTGTGGGATCTTAGTTCCCTGACCAGGGATCGAACCCCGGGCCCTCGGCAGTGAAAGCACAGAGTCCTAACCACTGGACTGCCAGGGAATTACCTGTGCAACTATTTCTGTGGGCCTATGCCATCATTTCTCTTGGGTATATACCTTGGAGTGGAATTGTTGGGTCATATGATAACTCCATGTTTAATCCTTTGCAGAACTGCTAAGATGTTTTTCAAAGTGGCTGCACCCACCAGCAATGTATGAGGGCTCCAATTTCTCAACATTCTCGTCAACACTTGTTACTGTTGATCTTTTTCATAACCATTCTAGTGGGCGTGAAGTGGTATTTCATAGCAATTTTGTTTTCTAATTTTGTTTTAAGAAGGATATTTATTTATTTATTTATTTTTGGCTGTGTTGGGTCTTCGTTGCTGCCTGTGGGCTTTCTCTAGTTGTGGAGAGCAGGGGCTACTCTTCCTTGTGGTGCACAGGCTTCTCATTGCAGTGGCTTCTCTTATTGCAGAGCACGGGCTCTAGGCGTGTGGGCTTCAGTAGTTGTGGCACATGGGCTCAGCAGTTGTGGTTCGTGGGCTCTAGAGTGCAGGCTCAGTAGTTGTGGTACACGGGCTTAGTTGCTCCGCGGCATGTGGGATCTTCCCGGACCAGGGCTCGAACCTGTGTCCCCTGCATTGGCAGGCGGATTCTTAATCACTGTGCCACCAGGGAAGTCCCTTGTAGTAATTTTGACTTGCATTTCCTAATGACTAATTCTGTTGATCACCTTTTCATCTGCTTATTGGCCATTTGTATATTTTCCTTGGATAAATGTCTATTCAGAATCTTTGCTCATTTAAACCTTGGATTATATGACATTTTGGTAGTGAATTGTAATACTTCTTTATATATTCTAGATATACATCTCGTATCCGTTATGGAATTTGCAAAACTTTTCTGCCATTCTATTAGTTGTGTTTTCACTTTCTTGATGGTGTTCTTTGCAGTACAAAAGTTTTTTAATTTTGATGATGTTCACTTTATTTTTTCTTTTGTTGTTTGTGTTTCTGATGTCATATCTAAGAATTCATTGCCTATCCAAGGTCACAAAGATTTACAGCTACCTTTTCTTCTAAGAGTTTTATAGTCTTAGCAGTTACATTTCTGTCTTTGAGGCATTTTGAGCTAATTTTTATATATGGTGTGAGGTAGGAGTCCAGGTTCATTCTTTCTCATGTGGATATTGACCCAAAACCATTTGCTGAAAAGGCTATTGTTGGCAGTTTATTACCCTACCCCTGCCAGAGTGAGACCACTCTGGCAACTTCTAGCAGAGCAGACATGGAGTTGAGGTGAGCTGTCTTTGGTGGCAGTGGCACCATAACCACACTCCAAGTTTTCACTTGTGATGATCTGTTCAGTCTCAGTGACATTAATTTGGATCCACTTACAAAAACTTATGGGATTCCTTAGCTAGAGTAGCATTTCATTGTTGCAGAGAGGTAGTGGAGAGTTAATGGGTCACATTATGGGTAAAGCAGAAGACTCAGTATCTAGTGAAGAATAGTATGGGCATGTCACAGCTCTGTCTGTTGTCCCACAATTTTGATGCCTTGGTTTGGCTACTAAACTTATGGAGTTATTACAGGAGATTTCAGAAAGGGTCAAGACAAGGATGTCTACATTATTCTTCAGTATTTCACTGGAAATCCTAGACAGCATAGTAAAGCATGAAAAATAAAAACATATGAGAATTGAGAAGAAACAAAACTGTTATTTTGCCCAGATATGACTGTACAAATAGAAAATCCACAAGACTCTTCAAATAAATGTTTAGACTTAATGAAAGTTAAGCAAAGTTGCTTCATATAAAGTTAGTATAAAAATCAGTTGCATTTCTACATATAAACACATTAAATACTTAGGAAAAGTAACAAAAGCGGTACAAGACTTCTCTGAAGTTTATAGAAATTTATTGAGAAATAGTAAAGATGGCCTGCCCAAGTGGAGAGATAAACTGCATATGTGGATTAGAGAATTAGATATTATAAAACTGTTAATTCTCCCCAAATTGATCCACAGATCCAATGTAATTGCAATCAAAATCCCAATTACTTTTGTGGGACTTGTTAAGCTGATTTTTAAACACAAGGGAATGGAAAGAGCCAAAAAGAGATGAGATATTCTTGAACAACCACAAAATGGGCTGACCTGCCCCTCCAGATGTGAAGCTGCAATAAATCAGACGGTGTATTAATGCTGGAGTAGTTGTGTAAACCGTGGAACAGAATTTGAGAATCCAGGAATACATGGAATTTGACATACCTTAGAGGAGGCATTGCAGATCAGTGGTGAATGGGTAGACTTTTCATAAAGGGAGTGGGACATTTGGATATCCACATAGGAAGAAAAGTTTCCCAGATTACTACCTTATCATACAAACAAACAAAAAATCAATTCTAGATTTATTAAAAACCTAGATGTGAAAAGCAAAGCTAAAAAGCCTTTTGAAGATAACATAAAAGAGTGTCTCGATGACCTCAGGGTAGAAAAGACCTTATTAAACAAGTCATTAAAAAGTGAGAACTGTAAAGGAAAGGTTTTACATTCAAGTTCATTGAAGTGGAGTAACTTTCTTCATCAAAAGATACCATAAGGATAATAACAAGTCACAAATTGGAAAAAGATATTTGCACAAACATTACACAGGGTTGAATATCTAGAATACACAAAGAACTACAGCTGGGAAAAAAAGAAAAATAAAAAAATAAGTGAAAGACCAATAAGTACGGTACAAAAGGAGAAAAACTAAATGGCCAATAAACAAACATTTATTCAGCCTTGTTAGGAATCAGAAATGCAAATTTAAATCACACTGAGACACCATTACACCATAAAATTAGCAAAAATTAAAGTGTCTGATACACCAAGCATTGGTACTATGGCAGTTGGAATCTGACCCACTTCTGTGGGAGTGTAAGGTGATACAAGTAGGTTGGAAAACAATTTGACAGTATCTACTAAAATCCAAAATCCTGTATGCATACCCCTATGACTCAGCAATGACATTCCTAACTATAGACCTTAGATATTCCACCATGAGAGATACAACAAAAATATTCATAGCGGCATAGTTTGTAATAGCGAAAACCAGAAATGTTTATCAATAGGACCGTTGACAACTTGTGGTATATTCATACACTGAAATATGAAACAACAGTGATAATGAACAAGCTCAGCTACGCATGAGGCTGACCCACATAGTATTGACTGAGAGAGGCAAATCTCAAAAGACTGTATAAAGTATGATTCCATTTATATGTAGTTCATAAACAGGAGAAATTAAACAATAATAGATGGTAAATCTGTAGCAAGAAGTAAAGAGATAATGACCACAAGAGTCAGGATGTGGAGACCTCTGGGTGTGCAAGGGATGTTACTTCCTGGAGAGATCTGAGGACTTCAGGGCTGTGATCAGTGTCCTATAGCTAAACTTAGGTCATGGCCACATGAAGCCTTTGCTTCATAATCTTTCATTTTTACATATGGGTGAAAACATTGTATGCTATGATTAATTTGTAAAATGAACATGTCAATTACTATGACATAAAAAATACACAATAATGTTTTTAAGCCAAGAAGCAGAATTGTGGTACAAAAATGCTGTTTTTGAGCTTGTTTTTTTTTTTTTTTGTTTTTAAGACACAGGCACCCCAAAGTTTAGGGCTGCTCTGTTTTATTTATTTATTTATTTATTTATGGCTGTGTTGGGTCTTCGTTTCTGCGCGAGGGCTTTCTCTAGTTGTGGCAAGCGGGGGCCACTCTTCATCGCGGTGCGCGGGCCTCTCACTATCGCGGCATCTCTTGTTGCGGAGCACAGGCTCCAGACGCGCAGGCTCAGTAGTTGTGTATGAGCTTGTTTTTTAAGAAAACATGTAGGTTTTGAAATATTAGCATGCAAACAATGTCATCTTTTTGTGCTGCAAAATAATTGTCATAAGTCCTATGTAATAAAAAGTGATATTATGGTGTAAAAAAGGCGATTGTTTTCCCAGTGAATTGTTTCCCCACTGGCTTAGCACCCTTGTTGAAAATCAGTTGACCATAAATATTAGAGTTTATTTCTGTATTCTCAATTCTGTTCTATTGACCTATAGGTCTATTCTTATGCCAGTATCACACTGTCTTGATTAATGTTTTGAAATAGGAAAATGTAAGTTCTCCAACTTAGTTCTTTTTCATGATTGTTTTGGAAATTCTGGTTCTTTTCTATTTCTGTGTGAATTTTAAGATCAGCTTGTCTATTTTGCAAAGAAAGCTGGGATTTTAATAGGTATTGCATTGAATCTGTAGGTCAATTTGGAGAGTATTGCTATCCTAACTGTATCAAGTCTTCTGATTCATGAACATGGGATGTCTTCTCATTTCTTTTGGTGCTCTTAATTTCTTTCTACAATGTATCTTAGTTTTCAGAGTATATATTTTGCACTTATTTTATTAAATTTATTCCTATGTACTTTATTTTTAGGATGCTATTACAAGTGTAATGGTTTTCTTAACTTCATTTTCAGTTTGTTCATTGCTACTGTATAGAAAGATAATTGATTTTTAAATGTTGATTGTGTATCCTGCAATCATCCTGAACTTGTTTGTTCTGCTATAATTTTAGTGCATTCCATAGGATTTTCTATATATAAGATCATGTTATCTGCACATAGAGATAGTTTTACTTCTTTCTTTCCAGTCAGGATGCCTTTTATTTCATTGTCTTGCTTAATTGCCCTGCCTAAAACTTCCAGTACAACGTTGAATAAAAGTGGCTAAAACAGACATCCTCGTCTTGTTTCTGATCTTAGGGAGAAAGCAGTCAGTCTTTCAACATTTAGTATAACTTTAACTGTGGATTTTTCCTGGGTGCTCTTTCTTAGTTGGAGGAAATTAATGCCCCCCCTTTAACCCATTGATTACCAGAGTGGATTTAAGAGGTCCTGCTACTTTGGAAAGTGCAGCCTTTTTCTTAAATCTTACTCCATTTTATCCCTCTAAGAGATGCATGATTTTGGAAAGACTACAAACTTCTTAGCTCGAAGAGGACCCTCCTTGTTCTTCACTCCACATATAATGAGCCTCCATGGCAAAATAAGCTCTTTGGATCCTTTATTCCCTACAGACCAGACTTCTTAAGTTATTAGGCTACGGGTGACAAACACATTTCATTTCCTGTGATAATTCTGATATTTTGGTAGTAGCTTCCTGAAGCCAAGGGATAGCCTCAGTGCTGTCATTAATTAGTGATGTCTGCCACTGGTCTGGTAGTATGGAAGTGTGCAAATAGATACAACCCCTGGAGTAGGCTCTGCCTGTGCCTCAGTCAATTCCAGTGTCTCTTTGTTTTAAGTCTTTGTCCGCCTTGCTGCTTCTGCATAATTTGGTCTTGTGGCCCCATACTCCTTTATACAGCCTTCTCTTCCCTGGTTCTCTGTTACAAAGCAGTATTCCAGGTCTCCTATAAACTCTCTGCCCTTCCCTCCTCTGACTCTTCTCTCAACATATCCCTCTAGCTTTCTAAACTGAGCCTTGGATCCTTTTCTGTATCTTCTGTGTTTGTACTCGGCGTGTTCAATCTTTCCTGTAGCTTTCTCATCAAATGGAGTATATTTATAATGGCTGTTTTAATGTCCTTGTATGCTAATTTTATGATTTCTGTCATTTCTGAGTCTGTTTCTGTTGATTTTTTCTCCTTGCTTAAGAGTTCTATCTTACTGATTCTTTGCATGTCTGACAATTTTTATTGGATGTTGGATATTATAAATTTTATATTGTTGGGTGCTGGATTTTATTGTATTCCTTTAAATATTATTGAACTTTGAACTGGGATGCAGTCAACTGGAATCAGTTTGATCCTTTTGAAGCTTGCTTTATGCTTTATTAGGATAGTATCAGTTCAGCCTTTAGCCTAGGGCACATTTTGTCCCACTACTGAGGCAATACACTTATGAGGGCGCTAATTAATGCCCCATGTATTACAAGATCTTTCCACTCTGCTGCTGTCCATTTGTGTGCTTCTGGGGATAGTTCTTCCTACTTTAATTTTCAGTGATTCTTTCCTTGGTCTTGGGTAGTTTCTTCCCCATATATGAGCAGATGAATACCCAGCTGAAGACACGAGGGGACCCTTCTGAAGACCTCTGGATCTCTCTCCTGTGCAGCTCTCTGGTATTTTTTCTCCATAAGTGTTAACTGCTTCGGTCTCCCCACACTATGATCTCTGTCTCTTCAACACACAGAAGTCACCGGGCTCTGTTTATATTCCCCGGCCTTGCACTGCAGCGCAGAAATCCTCTCCAGGCAGTAATGTAGGGCAGTTGTCCTGTTCGCCTTATTTGTTCCGCTTCTCTCAGCAATCACAGTGCTGCACGGCCTGTTGTCCAGTGTCTGTAAACTATTTTTTTTTCATATATTTTGTCCAGTTCTCTAGTGGTTTAATTTGATTCCTTTTACTCCATCATGGTTGGAAGCAGAAGTTGTTAATACATATTTGAGATGTCAGATTGAATTTACAGTGGCCCCTCAAGTGCTGATTTTTCAGCTTATTAAAATTCAGAGTAGCTTATATATATTTACCTGAAGTCAGTAAAGAGAGCGTGTATAAAAGGATACCTTTTTTTGAACCTAGTAGTTAGTAGAAGTATCTAGAAGGTAAAACATTTTGTTTTCTGAACTACTGGGAAGATGCAAAGCCATTTAAAGCACTGACTCGCTCTAACAACATACTGGTTAAGGTGATATTTAGCAGCAGAAATGACTCATCTGAGACTATACAATGAATCCAGTTACTCCAGGTCCCAAATGGTAAGAATTGAAACTCATCTGTTACTAGGGTTGTAGATAGAAGAGGGTAGCGCATAGGTTGAGAGGCTTCACATTCCCATTTTCTTGTACGTTCCCTACTCCTGGAGCTGCCTTCCCTTTTTCTTTCTGCATGTTTAGAGACCCAGATCGTATCAATGATCTCTGGACAATAAGAGCTGCCATTTATCCAGCACTTACTATGCGCCTTGCACTGTAATATGTACTTTATATATTCTCTTTCACTGAAGCCTCACATTGTGCTACTACTATTATCATTTTAGAGGTGAAGCAACTCAGATACAGAGAGGTTTAATTATGTACTTAAAGGCCATACAGCTAGTAATTGGCTGAGCTAGGACCAGAACCCACACCTTTTGGGTGCCCTAATATGTATTTTTGCCTTCATATCTCCATCTGAATTGTTAAGAAAGCTAGGCTTTCCTGTTTTTCCATATTAGTTTCTACATCATCTGACATCTTTCTACCCACCCCGCATATCTATTTTAGGCTACCCCTGGCCCCGGAAGAGCATGGATGTTACTCAATAACAGGTATCTCTCAATCTCTAAAATGTTCCACATTCTGATTGAGTTCCATCTTACAGTCCTAGGTAGTGGACTTCCTTATTGTCTCCTGCTCAGACCCTGCTCATTTCTGCCTTTATTTATTTATTTTTATAAATTTATTTATTTATTTTTGGCTGCATTGGGTCTTCGTTGCTGCGCACGGGCTTTCTCTAGTTGTGGCGAGCGGGAGCTACTCTTCGTTGAGGTGCGCGGGCTTCTCATTGCGGTGGCTTCTCTTATTGCGGAGCATGGGCTCTAGGCACACGGGCTTCAGTAGCTGCAGCATGTGGGCTCAGTAGTTGTGGCTCATGGGCTCTAGAGCGCAGGCTCAGTAGTTGTGGCACATGAGCTTAGCTGCTCCGCGGCATGGGGGATCTTCCCGGACCAGGGCTCGAACCCGTGTCCCCTGCATTGGCAGGCGGTTTCTTAACCACTGCGCCACCAGGGAAGCCCTCATTTCTGCCTTTAAATCTCATGTTCCTTCAAAGCTCAAGACTTGGCTCTTTCATGCTGTCTTTCTTGGTGGACCACGTCCTGCAGAAATCCTTCTGATACTTATCAGCACTTGCTTTGGATTTGGTTACATGGTCTTTCTGACTTTCTCATGTGGTACACTGACTCTCTAGTTGTTTATGACATATCACCCCTATATTTATATTATAACCTGCTCCAAATTCCCAATCGTAAAGTATTCACTGAGTTCTTAATATGAGCAAACAATGAATTTAACATTACCTTTAATAAGAGAGGCAATCTTTCCACTCTTAATGTTTGTTAGTCCTCCAGTTATTTAGTATGGGGATCTGCCAGGTGACAAGATTAGAATGATGCTCCTATAGAAGCAAAAGAGGCACCTGAGTTGTGTAAATAGTTTTCGTCAAGCTCGTGCACTATACACTGTAGGCGTGTAGAATCACTCAGTCCATTGATAAGACCTAAGACAACAGATTAGAAACCACAGGCCCGTGTCCCTAGGCAGAAGGGACAGTTGATAGCAGAAAGAGGAAACAGGTTAATCTAACAAGTACAACCAGCTGCTAGATAGTTGTTTCCATGTCAATATCATCATTGAGCATCATGTTGCAACTTGGTACAGTGATAGATATTCCTAAAGACCCTGAGACAAATGTATATAAAGTCCTCATCAAATGCCTGACACATGTAAAGCACTGAATAAAGCTCACACACACATATTTGAATGAAAAAGCTATTATAATCATTATGCTTTATATATATCATCATATACAGTATACTATATGTATACTATATACATTATACTCTGACTTCTTTAAAGTCAGAGAAGTATAAAAGACACATCTTAGAATAATTTCCATGGAAGTAGTTAGAATTTAAAAATGATTGTAGTTCATTGGGAAGTACCTTCAGTTATCACAGTGGAACACTGCTTTCTCCAATGAGGCTAAAAAAATGAGGAGCCATTGTATTTAACAAAAGAAGAATTTCTTCTCTCTACATGGTCAGATTAATGAACACACTTTAAAATAAAATTATGTAATTGCTGCGTTCTTCTTGGTGGCATGCTCTCTGTGCTAAATTTAAGTGCCAGTGAAAGGTAATGGGCTAGAGGAGGAAAAGTTTAATTTCTTAGTTTACTGGAGTAGTGGAACTCAGAGGATCAGTGATGGAATTTGACCTGAGTGACAAGAAGGAAGAGGTTTTGGTTTTATAGGTAAAATAAAATTGGCTGCACTTGAAGTGAAATTTGAAAATATATATTCACTTAGTTTTCTTGGCAATATTCTGTTTCTCACATTAAACTGGACTTCCTGCCCTTCAGCCCATGTTCTCCCTTTGGAAACTGTATCATCTTTTAAATTGTAGTATGTGACTTTCCTAGTCATCTTTTCCATTACAAAAAAATAGGTCTATTTTTTCTTTGTAATTTGAAAGCTATTGTGGCTGTGTTGTGATGCCATAGCCCCAAAATGGGCTTCACAAGTGTCATCTGTAATTCCATCACAAGCACCCCAGTGTTGACCTGCTGGGTGCCAGAGGTGAATTGGGAACATCTCCACGTTATGCAAAGCCCCAAGCACATCAAATAGAGAAGCTAGGCGAGTTGTGGACGAAGCTCCTGCGATGAGGTGGAAGGAGCACTGAATTTGCAGTCTAAAGGCCTGGATTCTGGACCTGGCTCTGTCCCTGGCCATTTGGAAATGAGTCTCACGGTGTGTAGTTAGGAAACACAGCAACCCGTATACCTTTAGGAAATGGACATCCTCTTTTTTTTTTTGTTTTTGTTTTTTTTTTTTGGACATCCTCTTTGATGACATTTGATAGACCCCCAACACCGTCTTCATTCTTCTTCACTCTTGTCTTCTTCGGCTTCAGTCAGACCATCTTGGTGCAATGGCCTCTCCACCTTCCCCACTACCACTCAGGCCCTGGGTGTCTCCCAGTCTGGGAACTCTGTTGGATTTCATGAACAATGCTATCTGTGTGGCATTCGAACTTATATCCTGGACCTTTGCTTCAGTCTTCCCCGTTATGCCCAGAGGCACACATCTGAAAAATGGTCAGTAGAGCCTCAGACCCCTAATTCTGCATATGCATAAGCCCCGTGAGCCATCTGGCCCTCTCACCCCACTTAGAGCGATTGCACCCTGCTCCCTCTCCTTTCCTTCCATTTACATCTACAGAGAGGTTTTTTAGTTTACTAAGCACTGACATATGACAGTTGTTAAGATGTAATAAAAATCTTAACAGTAAGAACATTAAGTACCATTTGTCAAGTGATTGCTATGAGTCAGGCGCAGAAACCCTTTGACGTATAGATAGAGTTGAGGAAGCAGCCTCACAGAAGTTGAGGGATTTGCCCACAGTCACGTGCTAGCAAATAATAGAGCTTGGTCTCAGAGCCTAGGCCCTCATTCTACCACATCTCACTGCTTCTTTAGGCCCTGATGTCTCTACCGTGCCCATCAATGCTTCTCAAATATCATGTGTATATGCATCAACTGGGAATCTTGTAAAATGCAGATCTTGAGCCAGTACCTCTGGGATGAGACCTGGGATTCTGTGTTTCTACCAAGTTTCCAGGTGATGCCAAAGGTGCTGACTCATGGACCACATTTTGATTAGCAAGAGCATCCGCTCTCAGAAATACAAGGGGACTCAAGAATAGTATACCGTGATTGGGCATGTTAAACAAAAGTATCGCTGAAGTGGTATTACAGGATAAAATGTTCTTTTGCTTTTAAAGACCGTATTGAGTATGATGCTCAGTTCTATTGACAAAACGTTTTGTTCCTTCAATTAACAAAATCTTTGTAAAAATTTAGGTGAGGGAATGCACCATGTTATAACACTTTTACTCTACTTGTGATTTCAGCCTGACATTGGTGACATTCTAAGCAGGGGTCTTTGAATGTGCTTCAGGAAGTTTCTACACTTCCCCTGCCCAAGATTATATACAAACTCATTCATGTATGTGTATATGTGCATTTTCTGAGCAAAGAATCTGGAATTGTTCATCACACTCTCCTTGGACCTGTGAACTAAAGTAAGTTAAGAACCACTGCATTTTTAAGGTTAACTTAATATATGCCCTGCAAACAGATTGTACCTTCTTTTTCTCTTTCCCCTGCCTGTGCTGTTTGATTCCACTTATACGAGGTGCCTAGAATAGTCAAATTCATAGAGTCAGAAAGTACACTGGTAGATGCCAGGGGCCGGGGGGTGGGGAATGGGGAGGGGGAATGGGGAGTTAGTGTTTAAAGGGGACAGAGTTTCAGTTTAGGAAGGTGAAAAATTCGGGAGATGGATGGTGGTGAGAGTTGCACAACAGCGTGAATGTACTTAGTGCCACTGAACTGTACAGTTAAATAGGGTTAAAATAGTATGTTTTATATTATGTGACTTTTACCACAATAAAAAAAACATTAAAAAAAATAAAAGGCATGGGACTGAGTGAACTGATGAGGATGAGTATAATTTTTGTGACTTTCTGTCTGAATTTAAAAAAAAAAAAAATCCCACAAGGACTCAGAGGCAAAGAATATACAAATCAATTTTCACTGCAAAGTAAAGGAGCTGTTACAGTGGAGGATTACTGGACTGAATGTCAATATTATGACATAGTATGAGTGTGTTTCATGTTTGGTAATTGCAATCATTGTTGCTTTTGTTGTGGTCATCCATGTACAATGCTTGGTGTCAGTCTATTTATGTCTTGTAAAAATAAAATACAGTGTGTGTGTGTGTGAATAAAAGAAAAAAAAAAAAATAATTTAGGAGGTCAGAGGATCCCATGATGGAATGTGAAGTGTGATACAATAATTTAAATGTATTATAGGTATATGAAACAACCTCACTGAACAGAGTAAAGGAATAAGGTCTGACTTAAAGTAATTCTGAAAATGAATGGAATCTGTAAAAATAAAGGTAAAAGGAACTGTAAAAAAAAAAAAAAAAAGAAAAGAGGAGGAAGGCATTGCTTATCTAAAAACAGCTGTGGCATTCTGTCCCCCAAGGCCTAGAGCCTGTTTCAGATTTGAAATCTGACATTTCTTTTGAAGACAACTCGATTTAATATGGTCCTGTAGATACAATCCAAGTGAGTAGGTAAGTGAATTTTGTGGAACCCTGGAACCACAGGGTATGATGGTTTGCTGCCTTAGCAGTGCCTTCTGTTTGGACAACTCCTTGATTATATAACCTACTAGAAAATCATTCTTCACTAGTACAGGAACTAATCTGCCAAGGCATAATGTGGTCATAACTCCAATTTATGTGGCTACATTAAGCAAAACAGAGTGCCTTCCTGCTGCTCATCAGGAGTTTAAAATCCCACCTAAATCCAGGCTCCTAGTCTAGCTGGTAAAAACTGGCACCCTCTGAATAGGGAAGCTTTTATTGGTAAATAGGTTGGCACACAATGTAAAAGGAAGAATCTAAATGAGAAGTGAAGCAGAATAAAAATGATGCCATATTGAAAAAAAAAAAAAAAAAAAAAAAAAAAAAATAAAATAAAATAAAAGGTGTTGAATATAAAGAGTTAAAAAAAAAAAAAGGAAGAACCACTGCTACAGCAGAAATGTGCACTCCTTCAAATGGTTCTGGAACTTCCCTGTTACCAAAGCCTTGACCAAGAAGGGTACATAGTAATATATACAATTTATTTGTATCAGATGCTGTGAGTTCCCAGGCTGCTGACTACATAATTGAAGCCCTTTGAAGATGCCAGTTGATAGCTATAATTAGGTAAAAATAAATGTACTAGACCCTTTAGATAACTTTCCTAATGACTGTCAGCCAAAGCCCAGGCAGAAGTACTCCCCGAGTTCCTTAGAGTTGAAAGCCAGTGACCTTCAGCTTCCCTCCCCCGCCCTTGTGATTATCATTAGAGCTGTACCTATGTGACAGCGTCAACCAGCAGCATGGTGGGAGTGAGGTCCATCTGGACTTATCCAGGTTTCTTCACTTTCAACATCTGTAACCACAAAATGAGTTTGATCAATATTGGATTATTAGTCACCAAGAAGTAATTACAGAATTAAAAATAAAAAACAATATATGCACATGGGCTTGTGGTGCTCTAAGCACACCAAGCCATTCTGATGATTCAAGCTGGAAACAGGTCTTATCCTGATAATGGCCATCAAAGCCCACACTTTAAACTAATATCCATTCGTGTATACATTTCCATATTTTTCATAGAGCTGAGTGCTTGGGAGCTATGGCCCTGGAGTCAGACTGCATGGATTAAAATTCGAATTCTTCCACTTAATAGCTGTGTGACATTGGACATGGTACTTGTCCTCTCTGTTTCTTCTTCCTGCACCATGAGCATAATGATTGTAATAATGATATGCTGACCTCATAGGGCTGTTTTGAAGATTAAATGAAATAATTTCTGTAAAGCACACAGCCCAATGCCTGGCACACAGTAAGTATTCATAGTTATTATTACTCTCCAAGCCAAAAATCATGTGTCTTTTTTCACAGGAGCATTGGGTATGAGGAGTTAGTGTTGCTTATAAAGCTGAACTCTTGAAGTTAGTGGGGGAGAAATTAGAAATCTTTGTGTTATCTATCGTAGTCTTTCTACCCATCACCTACTTACTTCTGCATTGACGACTGGTCTAATGCCTCACTGCTTCTCTGCTCTTGTAGCTTTCATGATATGCATTTCTGCTCCATTTTCCTCCACTCATGCACCCAGTAGCACAGTCACACATTTGATCTTTTTTATTTTTATTTTTCCGGCTGTATTGAGATATAATTGACATATAACACTGCGTAAATTTAAGGTGTATAACGTGATGCTTTGATATACGTACATATTGATATATGTATATACCACAGTAAGGTTAGTTAACACGTCCATCACCTCACATAGTTTTCTTTTTGTGTGTGTGGTGAGAACTTTTAAGATCTACTCTCTAAGCAACTTTCAAGGACAGTTGACCCTTGAACAACACGGGTTTGAATTGCAGGGGTCCACTTATAGGTATTTTTTTTCCACTAAGTACGTAGTACTGTACTACAGGATCTGTGATTGGTTGAATCCATGGATTCAGAGCACACATATGGAGGAACCACGGACACGTAGGGCTGACTGTAAAGTCATACGTGGATTTTCAACTGCGCAGAAGGTCGGTGCCCCTAATCCCCAAGTTGTTCAAGGGTCAGCTGTATACAGTACAGTGTCGTTAACTACGGTCACCATGCTGAACACACATTTGATCGTATACTTTTTGTATGTGGCTCCACTCCGAAGACCTCAACCTGTGACACATGCGTTTCTGACTACATCCATCTCTTCCTTTCTCCCCTCCTGGACCTGCTCTTGGTACCCTCAGGACTTGGTGGTCTTCATGCCTTTCCTTTTTGACTCAGTACGGAAGTTGCTCCCCATTTTCAATTGCCCCCCCCCCACCATGGGTTAAGCACTCAAAAAGTTGATGAAATAGACTCTACTAAATTTATAACACATCTTCTCAGATGAGAGTCTTCTCTCTAAACTTCTTTACTGCATTTATTTTAATTTTGAGGTAGAGGGAGGTGGGAAAATATGGAAGGAGCCAGGAAGACATGAAGGTGTGCTTGAGAGAAAGAAATATGTCAGTGAACAAGTATCTTGTTAGCATTTGTGATGTAGCGGCAAGTGCTGGAGAAGTTTTGGCTCGCGTCTGGAGACCTGGAGCGTCCCTACAGAAGCTGGGCACCGACTACTTGGCACTCATTTTGAAGAGGGGCTCCTGTGTTAGGTACAAGGTTGGATTAAAGTGTCCCCTGAAGTCTAGCTCAGTGTTCCATTGGGAGTGTTGTGTTCTAATAGGCAAGAATAAGAGATGGAGGAGAAGTGCCAAGAACAATAGTGATGGGAAGAGAGTTTCATGTCCCCACAGGTCCTTTGGCTGCTACGTTGACTGTTTCCTCATTAGTCAATGAGCTGCTACAGCACAGAAAGTGAGCCTTCCTTTAAATCTTTTTTTTAAAAATTGAGGTATAATTGACATTTGACATTCTATTCATTTCAAGGATACACTATGATGATTCAATATTTGTATATATTGCAAAATGATCACCACAGCAAGTGTGAGTCTTCTATTTGTATTTCCAGTGCCCAGAACAGAGGCTTGCACCCAGGATGTGTTCCACTGATGTGTAATGGCTAAAAATAAATTGAATTGAAGATTGAACTGAACTCAAAAGCTAAGGTTCCTTCTAGCCTGAAAGTGTGGATTCCTCTGATTTCAACCATGACAGGTCTGGCTAAGTCTCCTGGAGGGAAAACCCTGTGCTCCTTTTGTTTTTAACCACCTCTTTGTGGTTGGATAGTATAGGTTTTCAGTCAAGTCCTGGGAGGTTGTCAGTTTCCTGTTGTACTTACCAGGATGTTACAGGATTTCAAATAAGCTCCAAACAGTATGTTTCCAGGAGTTGAGATATAGCCACACTTTCTATACATACCATGGTCTGAAAGCGTGTTACTCTTTAGAATAGGCATTCTTCTTTTTGATGCACAGGATTTCTTCACGGAGTGGCTGTTAGGCATTGGGAGGGGGCATTTCACACCTCAGCTCGCCTTAGCAGGACTCTAGTTACAAGGTGGAATTCCTCAAGAGGTTAGCCTTTGCCCTGTCAGCTACTTTGCATGTGGTTTAAGACTGGACCATAGAACTCACTGTTCTCCTGCTTAGGGAGAAAGAGGTTGAAAGCCCTCGAAACTGGGTTTTGCATTCCAGTTTGCTAATTAAACATAGATGTTAATTCCTTAAATGCTTGTAATTAGTAATTCTTGTGATTTGTATTGGTTTTTGTCAGGCAGTCTGGGGAGCTTGAAGCAACTGGGGCATTGCTGGCTTTGGTGAAGTTTATTTCTTTTTATGAAATTCTTCATCTTGGAAATGGGGTTTTCACATATTGCTTTCCCAGGCATCATTACTGATTTTCTGGGTTTTATTTCAGGAATGGGACTGGTTCGGGGTGCCAGGGAAGCATTCTGTGGTGCTCTGTATTAAAGTTGTAACATCCAAGAAAATTGTCTGATTGTATGTGGTGTCTAGGATGTGGTACCTTATTGAAAATGTTCCAGATTTTGACAGTATGATGGGTTTATTATCCTTGATTTATATTCCAAATGATCTTATTTTCTTTCGATTAATATTTTGTGCAATGTTTGAGATTCTGTTTTGCTTTCTAGTGTCATTTCCATGCATTTCATTGGCATTTGCTATCATTCACCATCTTTGAGCATTAAAAAAAAAGCAAATACATTCTTTGTAGCCTAGAAGCTCTCTTCATTTTAAAATTCACATTGAACATGAGCTGAACCAATTGCCGTAGCCTTGGTAGCAGCAGTTATTTTACAACTGCTTATTGCTTGGAAGAATACATCTTGCTAGCAGGTTTTCTTAAAAATCCTATCCTTCCAAATGACTCTTTTCCCCCCATCTTTAAAAAATATTCTTACTCTTGTGGTTCCATTCTCTTGGAATGTTATTCAATTCCATCTTCTACTTGATCTTCAAGGCTACCCCCTCTAAGAAGACTCTCCAAACTTCCCTCCCTCCATATTTGAAATGGATGGCTTTGTCACTACGTATTGGTACAACAGGGCTTCCTCAAGGCCTCTCTTACCCTCCTTGCCAAGGTGCCAGTGAACTCTTGGCTATTGTTGCCATTAGGTTGGCAGGTACTTGAGAAAAACAAGTATGCGGATTGGATCTGATCCCTACAGGGACTTGCATAGTGCCTGACGCATGCATGTTTGTTGCATGAACAACCTTCCTTATTATATTGAGCTGATCCTTTTGGATAGCACTGGTTGAATCAAGTGGAGTGTGTGAAACCGGATCTGACCATAAGTTGACAGAGCTGAAGGGTTAGAGTTGGAAGACTTAATTTAAGCCCCAGACCTGCTACTGATTAGTACTGTGACCTTCAGTTACTTCACTTTTCTGAGCCAGTTTCCTCATTCATTTTATGTATTATACATATTAATAATACTTGATGTAGATAATTTGAAAAGTTGCTGTGAGGCTTAAAAGAGCGAGTATATGTATAAACCTTTTAGAAACTGGAAGTGTATACACATGTAGTAAATTTCCATTTTGAGAGCCTCATTTTTCTTGATCTGTAAAAGAGAGATGATAATACCTACCTTCCTTATTGGGTTATTGTGAAGATTAAGTAAGATAGCATAAGATAACATATGTGGAAGTGCTTGGCAAATAGTAGGTGTTTAATCACTGTTGCCTGGATGTGAATTCTCTTCTGTGGACTCTCCTGATGTGGGGCTTTCCCAGATCCTGAAGAATGTGTGTGGAAGTCAGGCTGCTTGTATCTTGGATTGGACAGCTTTTTTCTTTTTTTTTTTTCAGCCTTGCTAGCTCCAACTTCTTACTTGAAATTGATGCATTTTATAAAATGGGAAGTAATTAAATTTCCTAGTACATGTTTCCAGGTCTTTGAATGGCAGCCAGTAAAAAAGGCTAAATATTATTCTTTTAGAATTCATGTCTTTGATGTGGAGGAAATATCATATTTACTTGCACATATTCCCACCTCGGATTTTGAGTAGAAAACGGAGAAAAACGTTTTCCCCTCTGAATTTCCCTCTTGAAGATGTTATTTGTATTGAAACAGCTATGGCAGCTGCCAGCACAGGAGCGTGATTTTCCTTCGCCAAGGTAAACCAAAGGTTAAAATCACAGAGTGAAGTAATCAGGCCCCTGCTGTTGGGCTGGAACGTGAGCTGATTCCTTGCAGTCACTCAGTGTTCTGCCCCCTCAAGCTGTCTCTCACCTCCCTCCCACCATAAAGGAGTAGGTGTTCCTTCAGGACGATTCACCACCTCCCTCCTTCTATCCCTGTGTTTTCCACCTACACTTACTTCCAAAAACCTCTCCGCCCTATGGTTGATGTTTCTTTCCAGGGACCAAAGGCAATCAAGCCTGAAAACTAAAATTCAGTGGATAAACAAGGTCCTACTATATAATAGCACAGGGAATTGTATTCCATATCCTATGATAAACCATAATGGAAAAGAATATGAAAAAGAATGTGTATATATGTATAACTGAATCACTTTGCTGTACAGCAGAAAGTAACACAACATTGTAAATCAACTCTACTGCAATTAAAAAAAAACAACTAAAATTCACAAGAAAAGGCAGTCCTAAATGTAAACCCACTCCATGCCCATTACCTGAAAATAAGCTGTTATTCTGTCTCCAGAATACCACTGAAAGAACCATTGAAAGAGAAAGGAAGGTCAGGAGATCCAGATTCCAATGAGCGTAGCACCTGATGCCTGTGGAACTCTGGATGGGTCTCAGTTCTTCAGTAAATGGGGACTGATATCTCAAAGGTTAATAAAGTTTGCCTAAGGTGCCAGTGGTTTAGGCCTTCCATTCTCACATAAATTACCCGTCCTCGAGTCCCCTTTGTCCCTTGACATTTTCACCACAAAGGAGCTAGGGGTGCTCAGAGGGATTACCTAAGCAAGCCCATATTTATCACAGGACGGGATTATAGACCTGCATTTTGGAAAAGAGGTATTTCAGGATTTTCTCAGTATTGAAGCCCCTCATTGTGGGACTGTGGTGGTTTTTAAATCCCCTGCATTGAAACGATCAACTAGTAAAACTTTCAGTTACAGCATGTTTTCCAAAGAAGTTGAGATTTTTCTTTTAATGACTCTCTCTTTGGATTTTTCGCTTCACATCCTTTTGGAGACCCTGAGGCAGTATTTTTTTTTTTTAAGAACCTGAAAAAGAATTTATTGATGTCTCTCTGTAAGTGAATCAAGTGGATGTACAGCAGAAAGAAACACAGCATTGAAAATCAACTCTACCCCATTATAAAAATATAGATAAATTACAAAAAAAAAAAAAAGAGAGAGTGAGAGAGAGAGAGAGAAATTCTTACAAAATTCATTCAGGGGCGGTGACGCAACTTGGAGTCACATCATCTGGACCCACAGCTGGCCTGGGTCCTACGGCTGGACACTCGTGGGGCTGAGTGGCTTGGTGAGGATGTGCCTGCGAATACAGCCCCATTGGAGTTAATACTGCCTGGTCCCCATTCCGTGGGTCCCAAATCTCCAGGTGCAGGGGACCCTTCCTACAGCTAAAACATGCCTGGGACACCCAGAGGATGGTGGACCATCTCATCTGGTCGGGAAGAGTTTGGAAAAGTCACCGCATCTCTACATCTCCTGGTGGTCGGGCTCCCCCCTCCAGCTGAGGCAGTATTTTTGTGGGCTAACAGAAAACAGAGAGTTGATGTAAAACCAAGTGTCCCCTCACTCCTGCTTCCTGCTCTGCCCCTGCCCCCCGACAAAGTTTTATGTTCTTGAAAGTGTGCTGGATTTTAAAATAAAACAACATCCACTTCTCGTCTAAGCCTTGGACACTTTGGCCTTAGGTGTGTTTTTCTACAGATTTATTACATCCCCATTTCTATCAGCTAAAGAAAATGAATTTATTCAAGGTCTCCTCTGCCATCCATTAAGGGCCTCCATTAGGAACTTGCCAGAAAGATCTGTGCTAATTGCAAGCTAACCAGTTACCTAGTCCATAACAAAATGCTCAGACGTCTTGGGTGCTGCTTACAGATGGAGGGAGAGAGAGGAAGCAGCTGGCTGGATTCCTTACTTTTTTCACATGCCAGCCTGCTAACCTATGCAGATGGGGGACTTTGGGACTGCTCATTACCTCTCAAACAGGGCTGGGCATGTAGACACAGGGGCTCCATCTGCAGAGAGCTGAACTCTGACTCAGGGTCCTTGAACCCTTTAAATCCTGAACTTGAACCTTGAACTGAAGGAAGCATTAAATATTAAGCTCCATGTTTAAAATCAATTGAACTTCTTCCCCACTCTCTACTTCTCCCAGGGACAATGTTAGCACCTTGTAGTCCTGCTATTACTGACAAGATGGCAAGACATGCCACCAGCTGGGACCGTATTCTACAAGCTGAACTACCCGCCGCCCCCCCCCACCCCCGGCCACCTGTCCTCTGCCCCAGGCTTTGGCACTCCCTGCAGTTTCACTGCTTTGCTTGTGAATCATGCTTCTTGTTAGAGGGTAGCCAACGGCTTTCTTGCCACTAGGAAGTGGATTTCATTTCCTCTCCTCCTGGACTTCTGCTTTGTGATCCATGGCCCTCTCTGAGGTGGCAGGGGCAATACCCCCGACTCTCTGCTGCCCACGTTCTGCCATGGGTTTCCCTTCTGGAAGGGGGGTGTGTGGGAGAGCCTCTCCCACGTGGTGGAACAGACAGCCAAGTCCAGGGAGGCCTTTGGCAGTCACTTTGGCCCGGATATTGTGCTGGACCAAGGCTGAGCTAGGATTTGGGTTTTTCATTTTCACACAGCCGGTTTGAGGGGGTGGAAGCACAGGTGAGGCTCTCAGGACTCCTGAGTGGAGTAGCACTGCGGGGGAGGGTTTGGTCTGAACCTTGAGAGAGTTCCCATAAGCACCTCCAGGAGGATCTGGCATCCTGGGCTGTGTGTGTGGAGGCTTTTTAGCATGACCTGTCTCTTTGGCTTCTCTTGTGCTCTAAGGAAGGTGTTTCACAACTGCAACAAAGTTGTATTGATGGTTCTGCTTATCGATTCAAATTCTTCCTTTTTGCAGGGGCAGCGCTAGGATAAATTCTTCTTGCCAGTTTTTATGGATCACTTGTTTGTCTAAAAGTACACACAGAGAGTTCCCAAGGCCCGAGCGAGAATTGTGGGAAAGTGCCTTCTTGGATCTAGGGCAATTCTGCAGCTTCAGGGTTATTGATAAACCTGGCAGAGGGCAGTGTACAAAGCCTCTGGCTGCTTGGGGAGAAATCTGGTGTTCGGGGGCTACTCTCAGGAAGTAGGAGGGAGTTGTAGAAAGCTGTCAACTGCAGAAACATGATGTCTCATCACTTGGGGGGACAGTTTGTCTGCTGTTAGGTCAGTGAAGCTGTGGATTCATGTTGCAGGAGCCTGAGTTGAGGGCTGCTCAAATCTTACCCTCTGTCCAGGTCACTTCTCTCCGCTCTGAGTCCCATAACCAAATTCTTATTCTTGATCATTAAGTAGACTGACACTTCTGTTCTTAACCAGTTCATGTGTTTGCTTAACTGATGGCTCCTCATGTCATTAAAGCTATTCATTCATTCTCTCACTCTTGTTCAGTCAACAAGTGTGTTTCAAAATCAAGTCTACGCTGTGCACATAGTTGCATAAGTATGAATGGATGCTTCAGGCAAATGCAGTTTAATGAAGTTTGCCACGGAGGCTTCTGTTTCTCAAGTATTTTAATATCTTTTCATAACCAGAGGTCTGATGGCAAGGGGAAATTGCTGGGAATGAGAGCTTTGGAATAGCATAATATTTAAATGCATGAGCAAGGGCCCAGAGTCTCTTATTGTCCACCCATGGAATAACTTAGTTTCCTGTCTTCCCTGGGGGGAAATTTAATAGGATGAGTGGCGATAAAAAGAGCAGCAAGCTTATGTCACCAACACAGTAGAAAGAGTGATCTGGAGCAGCGGTCCCCAACCTTTTTGGCACCAGGGACCGGTTTCGTGGAAGACAATTTTTCCACGGATGGGGGCAGGGAGGATGGTTCAGGCGGTAATGCGAGCGATGGGGAAGAGCGGATGAAGCTTGGCTCTTCGCCTGCCGTTCACCTCCTGCTGTGCGACCTGGTTCCTAACAGGCCACGGATCGGCACCTGTCCGAGGCCCGGGGGTTGGGGACCCCTGACCTGGAGCATCCTGCTCTGGCCATGTGGTTCTGTGGTAGCAGCAAGACAGCAAAACAGAGGAGTTGGTACATTATATAGACTTGTCACTGAGTACCCGATCACAAAATGGCCATGTTACACATTTCGGTGCTTACCAGTGCCAAAGCTTCCCCTTCCTTTCTAAGTTTTTTTTTTTTTTTTTTTAAATCCATGAGAGGTTTAATTGGCCTTAATGCAGTTTGGGGAGATTGCAGGAGGTGATGCGCTGGGTTGGAAAATGGCTTGCTGACTCAGCCGTGGGACTCAGCAGCGCATTGCCTTTACTCCTGAGGACTCAAGGAAGGAAGCGCTTGGGCCTCTGCAGACCTTTGATCAGCTTGTCCAGAAAGAAAGCATTTTATTGATTGTTTCATGGCTATCTTTTTTTTATTGTTCAAAGTATCTATGTTGTAAAGCGTCTTGGTATAATACGATTCTGAAATGATCTCACAATGATTTATTTATTTTTCTTACTTTCAAAAACAGCAATCTTGGTAGTTTCTTAGTATCTCAAAGGAACAGGGAATCAGCTTCTGTCTTAGCAGTCCATTTGGGCTGCTATAGCAGAATACTACAGACGTTCATTTCTCACAGTTCTGGAGGCTGGAGAGTGTTAGGTTAGGGCACTGGCAAATTAGGTGTGTGGTGAAAACTTGCTTCCCGGTTCATAGACTGCCATCTTCTAGCTGTGTTCTCACATGGCTGAAGGAGTCTCTCTGAGGTCTATAAAAATGGCACTAATCCCATTCATGAGGGCTCCATCCTCATGACCTAATCACCTCCCAAGGGCCCCACCTCCAAATACCATCACACTGGGAGTTAGGATGACACATATGAATTTGGGTGGGGGGTGGGGGGTACAAACATTCAGTCTATAGCAGCTTCTTGTGAACTTTTTCTGGTTGTGAATATTAAATATTTTAAATAATAAGCAAATCTACAGAGTTCATATGATCATATTAAGGGATTCTGTTAAATTACAAGATTTATTGTTATGCTTGCAAAATAGTACTGAGGCACTTGATTTGTTTCAGAAGCACTCCACTGGGAATTAGTGCACATGGGTTTTGTGACTCTGCCACTCATTAGCTGAGACCTTGGGTAAGTCACTTCCACTCTCTTCCCAGTCAGCATCCTGATCTGTAAAAATGAGGGGTTTCTTAGTCCCCTCTAAGTCCCTCACCAGCTGTAACATTTTAAGGTTTAAAAAAAGCCCATAGGAGACAGCCTAGTCTTTGGAATCTTTTCCACATTGGTAGTTTAAACAAATGGAGAGGTAGTTGAAAGACTGACTTTAAAATCTAGTACAAGGACTTTACCTACTTGGGGTTTTTAACTGATTTCTTGAGTAAGACTATGATCAATTCCCAGTTCTCTGCACCAGTAAAGGACAACTGATGTGGGTCATTTGAAGTTCTTCCCCACCTGCACTCCCACCTCCAGTAGTTCTAACTTTTGTGCCCCAGAGTGATATTGGAATGTGTTCATGTCTTTGCATATACAACTAATCATGGTGAGAAGTGCCCCCTAGGAAGGTGTTTGGAGGCAAGGGAAGATAGTGGCCAGGGGAGTATCTTCACACTGTTGGCAACTTAAGGAATATTAGGCTCACCAAGAGTTTATCACACTTTGGAGGAATGATTTTAACCAAATTTATAAGACACTGCTCTATAACTATAAAGTGCCTTTTCATTCATTTGCTAATTATATTGTCAACTGACACTGATTTCTCAGACCCTTAAGATGGTACCCTTTAATAGGGATTCCACTCAGGACACCAAGTTCTGAACTAGTGAATGCTCCATGGATAATATTTCCACGAATATGATCTTTTTTCCAGTAGAGATTGTTCTGCTGAGATGCCAAATCTCAATCCTGAAGAATCAGAGCACATGCTTGTCCACCTTGATTAGACTGATGTATTTCTTCTGCTTCCTAAGCCACTGATTTATAAATGGTCTCTTGCTGTGAGGTACAAGTATGAGTTCTTGATTAAGACCCTTTTCATTTTACCAGTAGAGACTTTAATATTTATTTGAAAACACGTGTAGGTCACACTTTTACTACTACAACAACAGTTACCAGAAAGTGTTTACTGTGTGCCGGGTTGTGTGCTAAGTGCTTTCCGTGAAGTATGTTCTTTAGTTACCACATCAACCCAGGTGCAGATCTGTCCAAGAGAAATTTCTGCGATGATGGAAATGTTCCACAATACCAGTATTATCCAACTCCGGTAGCCACTAGCACATGTGAATACTGAGTACTTGAAATATTTCTAGTGGAACCAAGAAGTTGATGTTTTAATTCTGTTTGATTGTGATTCATTAAAATGTAAGTAGCCAGTGTGACCAGTAGCTGCAGTATTGGACGATGCAGGTATGAGGTATAAGTACTTTCATTATTCTCACTTTACATGTAAAGAAGCTATGGATTGAAGAGGCTAAATAATTTTCTCAAGGTCACAGAGCTAGCAAATGGCAGAGCAGGGATTTGATTCTGAAGCCAGTGTCCTTATTTCGTTGCTATTCTGTGGCCACCACTTAGACGGTGCCCCTTCTGTTGTGTCCAGTTTGTGAAGAAACACCTGGATCCAGTACACTTGTAATTAACCAAAGAGAGAAAGCTGATAAATACAAATAAAGGACAACAGTCATTAAAACAGCATGAATCTGGTCCCCCAATAGTATTATGGCTAATGGAACAGAGGAAAAGGTATATAGATATGAAAATAGATAACATTGTATTGTGTAATTGAAATTTGCTAAGTGAGCAGAACTTAAATGTTCTCACCAAAAAAAGAAACAGAGATAAATATGTGAGGTGGTGGATGTGCTAATTAACTAGGACAGAGGAATCCTTTCGTAAAATATTCGTATATCAAATCATCATGACGTACACATTAAATATCTTACAGTTTTGTCAATTATCTCTTAATAAAGCTCAAAGAAATTAAAAAAGGGAAAAAAGAAAATAGATGTTTGCTATATTTATATTCATATATGTATATAAATTGAATACATGGTAAACTGGACATCATGAAAGAATTAAGGAAGAGAAGAGCTACTTAACTGGTTTGGGGAAAACTGGTTATCAAATAAATAAACATAAGCTCCTAACCTGATATATTATATGAAAATAGATTCCAAAAGGCATATGATTCAATTATTAAAGAATAAACTTATTTAAAAAAATCAAATCACAAGAAAAAAAACGGCTGAAAATTCATTTAAGAAACCATCTGTTATGTGGTAAGTTCTGAAGAAATCATGAAGGAAAAAAATTACGGATTTGACTACTTAAGAAGTAAAGACTTAATGAATGATAAAAATATACTTAGAATGAAAAGGACGACAGATTTGGGGAATATTTGCAACAAATAAGACAGAAAAGGATGCTAATTAGATTTTCAGTAAGAAAAACCTTAGGACACTCAGGTAAGTTAATGGAAAAGAACATGAACAGACAATTGACATAACGAGGGATGCAAATAGTGAATAAAACTTATGGGGAACAGTTGAAATGGGGCTTTTCAAAGAGGTACAAGTTAAGTGATGACAAGACAGCATCTTATACCTTTTGAATTTACAAAAATTTAAGAAAATAATAATTCTCTGTGTTGGAGAGAAGGTGGTAAAACTGATGTATTTATATGTTGCTTGTGGCAGCTGAAGTTTTTCTGATTTAGAAAGCAAATTTGATAAAATAATCAAGAATCATAAAAACGTTTATTACCTCTGACTTAATGATCCCCTCCAAAAACTTATCTGAAGAAAAAACCCTTAAGGAAAAATTTACCTCCTTCCACCACTAAATCTTGAAAGTGGAAAAAACGTCTACATATTGATTGAATTTGTGAAGATTAAAAATTATAGGGGCTTCCCTGGTGGCGCAGTGGTTGAGAATCTGCCTACCAATGCAGGGGACACGGGTTCGAGCCCTGGTCTGGGAGGATCCCACGTGCCGCGGAGCAACTGGGCCTGTGAGCCACAACTACTGAGCCTGCGCATCTGGAGCCTGTGCTTCGTGACAAGAGAGGCCGCGATAGTGAGAAGGCCCATGCACCGTGATGAAGAGTGGCCCCCGCTCGCCACAACTAGAGAAAGCCCTCGCACAGAAACAAAGACCCAACACAGCCAAAAATAAATAAATAAATAAAAATTTATTAAAAAAAATTATAGCATTAGTCCTAATAAGCAAAGAAAGGGAAGCAATAGAAAATATCCAGTCATTGGTGGGGATGGTTAAGTAAATTATGATAGGTACACTCCAAGGAATATTATACATCTGTTAAAATGATCATTATGCCCACTATGTAGGAACATGGAAAATGGTCATAGTGGCAAATGAAAAACAGTAGGATGCAGATTCATACCTGGGCTAAGTAATATTTCAACCATGTCCCAAGATACACGTGCATATGGACCCAGACTACAGAGGAACTCAGGGAAATGAAAACAGTTGGTATATTAGGGTCATGGGATTGTGGGTGATTTATTTTTCTTTTTCTTACCAATGTCCTATTTAACAATGAATAAAAATATAGAAATGAAAACATGAACAGGCAGCCACAGACATGAATTATATTCATAAAGCACTGTTGCTTGTTGGAAGCTGCCCCTTTCCCCCCTTTGTCCTCAGACTCCTCATTTAGATGAGCAGCAAGTGATTGGAATTATCCGACCTTCATTGGAACACAATCAGTAGAAGAAAGTACTGCTTTATGTGAAGAGATTTATTCTGTGATGGTTGGCAGGAGAAAGGATGTACAAAGACTGTGTGGGCAGATTCAGCAGAGGTAGTGGGAATGAAAGAGGAGGCCATCTGGTAGAATGTGCTGTGGCAAATTAAACTGCAGATTATGAACATGAAATACCAGAAGAAAATCCAAATGCAGTGGACTTGGAAAAAGCCCAGCTGAAGCACTATAAAACAAATCAACTACAGACTGACAGTATGCCACTCATAAGCTCAAATATGCCCATTACCAAGGAGAACATCATTCAAGCCAGATTTTGCAGACCACATTCTATGTGGATTTCCCTTAGGGGAAAAAAATCAACAAACTGCCCCCCCACCCCCCAACCCCACCCCCGCCGCACACACACAGATGCCTTAGACGGAGCTACTGTTTCAATGAATATGGTAAATGCAGAATTAATAGGAAGGCATTGGGTTTGATTTGAGAGTCGTGTTCGTTGGTGAACTCTAACACCCAAACCAGACATGTATGTGGATATGCACTGTGTTTCCTTCCTACCCTCCATCCATCCCTTCCATCCTCCCTTCCTTCTCTCCCCTGACCCCCGCCTTTTCTTTCCTTCTTTTCCTAAGCAGTTCTGGTCCCTACCCTTTAGTGCATATTCAGCGACTTCTGCTTTTTCCCACCTTTTGTGCTTTGACTGCTTCCATTAGAGTGTTGATAAATTTGTCACGATCCTTGTCTGTATAGAGTTCTTGCTGTATTTCAAACCTCTTTATGGCAGTTCTGCTGTAAGTGTGCTTTCAACGACGCCGTGTTTCTGCTGTGGCTTTGGAGCGGGTTTGGTTTTCTTTCCAAAGAGATAGCTCCATGTGATGGCTTGATTGAGGAGGGGCACAAAAGCAGTGGATGTGTTTGAAAGGCTGTCACTGGGAAGAGGGACTTGGATATTTCCCATGTGGCTAGAAAGAACACAATAAATCCCAGTGGGAGGTGGATTTCAACTCTGGAAAAGGAAGCACCTTCTAATATAGCAGGTCAAAGATGGTATGGGTTATTTCCAGGGCCGACATGTCTGGGTGTACAATTTGTTCATTGTACAAAGGTACCTGGCTACGGAAATGAATGAGAGATGAGATGCAGCCCGTGCTTTGCTCACTAAGCTCTGGATTTCGGAATGGGGCCATGTCAGCTGGGAGGAAGGGGTGCCTGGAAAGAGCATCTTTGAGGCTTCCACATAGAGGCACCACATGTGCTAGGGGTAGCCCCTGCTGCCCCAGGAGGGGAGTGCCTTCTCTCCAGTTCGATTGTTAGCAAGGAGAGAATGGCTTAGCTTACACACTAGAGGAAGTGTTCGCTTTTCCCCACCATCACCGCATTTCCCGGATGTGCTTTGACTCTACCGCCCTACCGAACAATCCCCTGCTCTCACCTTGTCTGTGGCCATCTTGCGTCTTCTCATCTCACATATGCTAACAACATCCACATTAAGACTCCCACCTTCCTGGAGATGGGTAGGTGCCATTACGCACAGTGCTGGGTTCAATTCTCATTTCGGAGAATGTGCCTTCTCTCTTTTTTGTTGCAGAAGATCAGCACCCCATTCTGGCCCACCCCCTAGTGCTTTGTGACGACTGCAGGGGATAATGCAAACTGAATGCACTTTGAAAACTGTTAAGAAATGTCATTACTTGTATTATTAAATGAGACCCTGTAACATTAGGTAATCAACAGGCTCGGAACTCCACTAAAGACACTAATATGTCTTTAGTGGCGACAAGTGCTGCTTGTTTTGTCATCAGGAATTCCCCGACCACTGCAGTTCATAGCTGAGTTTCTATTCATCAACCCCCGTGCAGGGCTGACATCCACACCGTCATCTGGCTCTCAGGGTATAGCATTTGGTAGTTTAGTCATCCTTTCGTGTGTACATTTTGTTTTCCCCAAATAGGCTGCAAACTCCTGGCGCTGGGTGCCATGCCATATACTCTCTTGGAATTCCCAATAGGACATCATACAATACATACTTTTTGAGTTGAACTGAATTAATTCTTCCTTTTTACTTCTCTCCCTCCCTTCCTTCAAGAAATATTTTTTGAGTGTCTACCGTGTTTCAGTCATCGTTCTAATGAACTAAACAGACAAATGTCCCTGCCTTCGTGGAGCTTTCTACTTTTGTCCTGATCTGCCTTTTACTAGCTGTGTGTGGCCTCAACCAAACCACTTCTGTCTCTGGGACTGTGTACCCTCCTGTGTACACTAAATGTTTCCACCTTTCCTTCCTATTGTTTTTTCTTCAACCATCTTCTCCACCTTTACTTTGCTTTCTTGGTCATGTCTTTATTTTCCCACAATTCAAAATCTTGAGTACTCGAAGGAAAATAACAAGGATGCCCTTTTTCATATGACTCATCTTTGGGTATTTCTATAGCTCTATTTGCCTAGATCATTCTTTTCCCTTTCTCTGTTATAGATTTTTTTTTAACCCAAAGACAGGGCCTATTTTATTTCCACCTTGAGTGCCCAGCTCACAATGCGCTTTTACTCAGTTTTTCATGTATTACTTTGGATTTTCTCCCATTACAGCATCAACCTTCTTTTGTTTATTTCCTTTAGTCTTCTGTACTGAGAGCAGCTCCCAGAGTTATAGCCTTGGATTCTCGAGCTGCAGGAGATTGCTTGTTTAACCATGATCAATCCTCAGGAGAAAATTGGGTCTTTTTTCTCCTATAATTTTATTTGTTTAAATCTTGACTGCTTATAGTAAATATCCTCTCAGAGATAATTTCATTTCCAAATAATTTGGTATCTGATTTGATGCAGCTTGAGTGTTTATTTTGGGGATATCGTTTTTCTTTTATAATGAGTTTCCCACAATAGCTTTGTTTAATGTTGTCACATCTTCTTTTTGCCAGGCTACCAGCAGGATTCTGGTTAGCTTTCCTGGAGTAATATTAGTTTACTAGTAGTAATTAGCTCTCAAGAAAGTTCTTCGTTGGCAGTAGCATTTGGTTTTCACCAAAAAAACAAAAACAAAAACAAAAACCTCCAATTTAAAAAATGCGATTAATTTTTAAAAGTTTTAAGGAAATATGATACATTTACTCCTATATGATTTTTATAGTGTTTGCAATCCAGTGATCATTTTCATATTATTTAAGTTTCAGTTTCGAGATGCTAAGGTAGATTTATATTTACATATTGTCTAAGTCAGGAACTAAATGTATTCTTTTAGGAATGTATACTAATTCAGGTTTATTTATTAAATGAGCTTGGTCTAGGGAGATGAAGCTTCTATTTTCGATTCATAATTTCACACATGTCAAGTTTGAATTTACGTGAGAACTCTAATAATGGCCTGTCTTTGGTTGTTGTTTCCAAGATACCATGAGCATTGTAATTAGCGATAAGGAAAGCACTGACCAGCTCAGGGAACCACATATTAGTAGCCTGGCATGAAAAAGAAATACTTCATTTCAGAAAGTCACTTTTCTTCTTAAGCAAGGAACAGTAAAAGTCACTTTAAACTGTTTCAAATGAATTCCATATGGCAACTGGGATGCATCTCAAGATTTGGGCCATGTAAATTTGAGGCACCTGGGAGAAGAGAGTTGACTCCAGTCCAACAACTTCACAAATTTCTATTTAGTAAATCACTGGGAACTGCTTATTCTTATTCTTATTCTTGTTCTTGTTCTTATTCTTACTCTTATTCTTATTCAAATCAGTTGTTTCATTTCAATACATCTATAGAAGGTAATCTTCTTGCTGTGTCTTCATAGGGTGGAAGGGTGAGGGAGCTTTCTGGGGCCTCTTTTATAAGGGCACTAATCCCATTCATGAGGGCTCCACCCCCATGACCTAATCACCTCCCAAAGGCCCCACCTCCAAATACCATCACATTGGGGATTAGATTTCAACATGAATCTTGGGGGGACAAAAACATTCAGTCTGTGGCAGTTTTACTTCCAGATTCATGGGTCTGGAAATGTTACACACATGTAATTGTTTATGCTCTTTAGAATGCTTTTGCACTGATCTCATTTTATTCTGCCTAGTGGGGCAGGCATTCTCCATTTCATAGGTGAAGACATTGACTTACTCGAGGGTCCACTGTGCGTTAGAGACAGAAACTGGGACTAGAAGCACAGTTTTTCTTTTTCCACAGCACTCGGCCATTGCAACTACTTTTTGCTCTTTCACTCACATTGACATTAATAGGTTAGTACCAAAATCCTTTAAGACACAGGAGGAGTAATTAAGTTTCAGTCTCCTCAAACAAGATATCCATCTATAAAAAGATGGGTGGTGTAGGACCATGAAGATGGCAGTCTTAAAAAAAATCTCAGCAAAGAATAGTGTTGTGACTAGCGATGGAATGAAAGCTGTGAGAATTGCACAGATTCCAAAATGCTTTTAAACCAGGCTGCTGGTCCTCTTTCCACATGGGGAGTGTGGTTGTGTGGTTTGTGGGTATTTGTTTGTCCCTAAGTGGCTCTTGAGCTCCTGCTTCAAGCCTCCCACAGTCCCAGCCCAAGGCTCACAATGCCTTACCCCCCAGGACACAATTCACTTACAATCACAATGTAACATTTTAGAAGACTTGGTGTTTTGGGGCAACAGTGGGCCCAACTCTTGATTATTTACAGTCTGATTATCCTTGTTGGAGAATATTCTGCCTCATTTCGCTTCCCGCTGTCTGCATGCCTACCTTTTACTTTTGTAAGCTCCAGATTCAAAGTCTGTAGGATTGGAGAGGGGAGGATGGATGGAAACAGTTTTACTTTCTATCTTACAGCTCTTGCAAGTGAAAATAGTTAAACGAGGATGGGGCGGACACTCTTGGTATGGTGTGTTGGGAGATTGTGGATTTCAGTTACCTGTGCTCATGCTGTTGCCCAGGACTACAAATTATTGGCAGCTGGCTCTAAATGAAAGACTAAATAAATCTTGATTTGAAGTTACCTAGTGTCTTCAAGATTGCAGGGAAGATCTCCGACAGGCAGCAGGGCCTGGGGCTCTCAGCCGTGTGTCGGCCTCCCATTTGGAACCCCTTTCCCGCTTTCATCAGAACCTTGACACGTAAATGACTAACTCGCCGTGGCATCCATTTATCCATTTTATAGAGTGGCTGTAGGTAAGTACAGGGCCATAATTTGAATCCTATACTGGGATGGGTCCCCAGGCTCATTAACTGATGACAGAATAGGAGAAGACTTTGACACCTACAGATTCATTAGAGAGAGCTGGGCAGATTTATGTCAAGGAGGTCAGCCTTGGAAACTTGATGAATTTCTGTGGGTGGATGGCAGTGTAGATAGGCAAGAATGATGCTTTAGATTGAATCTGCATCTGCACCAAGAATGTTTTGCTATAGCACTGCCTCTCCCAAATCCTAATTGAAGAGGAAAGTGAATAACATATTGATAGTCTTTCTGAAATGGGTTAGAAATAGGGCTGGAAATCAGAAGCTGAGAAGAGGGGTATACAAACATTTATAAAGGTGGACCCTAATAAATGGAGCGTACTATGATTACATTAATAACAGACAATGTCTTATGCTATTATACATAATGTTAAGGCCCCTCTTTGGTTACTTCTACCCTTGCTGACACCACGGCAGTTTTGGAGGCTGCTGGTGGAGGGAAATAGGATGAAAATTTCTTGGAATGTATCTTTTCAGTAATGCAAAAGACATAGATCAGTGTTTCTCAACCTTGTTTTCATGATCATCCCTGTAAGGAAGAAGGTTAAATTCAATTTAACTTATCCCTAACAGTAGAAATTAAATACTAAGGAGTAAGATCTTGGCCGGGAGGAGGGTAGGATTGGATTGTGAAGGTCCACAAACCACTGTAATATCTGAGATTTTTATTCACCCTCCCTAAGAATCAATTTTCTTCCCCTCGTGGGCGATATTGCCCTTGTAGAAAATGCATGATATAGATCTGTGAAACCAGACAATTTGTGAAGTGATATTTAATTGTCCCTAGTTATGGATATTGTTTCCACTGCCCACATTAGTTATCTCCAACAGGAGGGCAGTAACGCTGCTTAGGTTCTTACCGTGTATTCGATACTTCCCAGGCGATGTTTCGTTTAATTCTCACCACAACTCTGAAGTTGAGAGGTTAAGCGATGTTCCCAAATTCACACAGTGGCTTGAACCCAGGTCTTTCTGATGCCAGAGATGACGATCTTTCTATAAAGGAGGGTGTTTATTTCTAAAGTTGATTTTGGAATCTCTAGATTGCATTTTGGATACAGTTGCATAGAGGTAGAAGTGAGAAATTTGATTAGAACTAAATTTTGTCTCTCTCTCCTCCCATCCCCATGGTTTAAAATGTGCTTCCTAGTATGGAAGTAACTAGGAAATAGTTATGGAACTATTTGGAAATAACCTTAGTTTCTTGATCTGTGTGGACATCTTAGCACCTCTGTGAATTGCATACATTGGATACGGTTAATAATCTAACAAAGATTTTATAGATCTTATACTAGCCTCTGCATAGATTCATGGCTCTGCATTTTACCAAAAATTGACTTCCAGTTGTGGAGTTGGAAGAGGACAATAGATGACAAAGAATGTTACACAAATAGGAGAGCCATGATCACTTGCACAGAATGGGTAAAAAAAAAAAAAAAAAACCCCAAAAAACAAAAAACAAAACGGGGACGGGGGGCAGAATAAGCTGATTTTCAACATGCAGTGCCTGAGAATTAGCTATGCACATAAAACCGAGCCAGGATACTTTAACCTAGCTCTGGGGAGAGAATACATCAGGTTGTATTTCACGTGGGTGTGTATGATGTGGAAGTGTGTGTGTGTAGATGTAGAGAGCCGTTTCTTGTCTGGACTTCTTAGCCTTTATATTTAAAGTAAATCATGCCCATACATATGTATGTGTAGATTTCCCACCTGTGCTCTCACAGACGTTCTCTAACATACCCAGCCCCCAACCCTTTCTTTCTCCCCACTTGGCAGTGGTGCAAGTAAACCAAATTAGAAATACTGGGTCCCACAGTAGTTAGTAACTGATTGATAGGTGCTCCTCTCGTTTTAGACATGGAGAAATTGAGGTCCTCAGATGCCACACAAAGTGAAATTCAGATTGCCTGACTTGAACTGGCATATTGCATTGTCTGTCTGCCATAATTGTTCCTGACTCTTTGCTTCTTAGAAAAAGAGAGAATGCAAAAATATGTTGGCAGCTTCATCTGGTGGCCAGAGAACAATTCTGGGCCAGAGGTAAACTTTAAAGTGAACAAAAAGTGGGGAAAGTTGACTCACCAGAGCATGTCATTTTTAACTTAATAATACATTGGTTAGAAAATAGACTTCAAGAAAATGGAGGTCTTTCTTGCAAAAATGTTTTTAAAATAAAAATTTGAGAGAATATTATAAAATCATATACCATATCTTTCCCCAAACACAAAACTCCACTGAAATTTGACTTGTGGTTTTGGGAAGCCAGAAGTCGATCCATCTCAATGTAGAAGATGAACAAGTGATTGCTAGTCTGTGGAGAGAGTCTTCTGCTAGGAGGTGGCTGACCTGGGTCTTAACTTGTTTTTCCATGGACATGCTGTGTGACCTTGGTCAGGTGAAATCACCTCTCTGGACTTTATCTTTTTCCGTAGTTGTGTATACGAAGTTCATTTGATAGATAATAAAATATCCTTGGTTGACATGAGGTAGGTACAATAAATATGGATCAAACCTTATTATTTGTGTATTAGATAAAGCAGAGCTGTTGACATTCACAGTGTCACCAAGTGAGTAATTTATAAAATCAGTGTGCCCCATTGAAACGTTTCTACCTTTTCCAGATATTTTATTTTATTGAATACTTGGGTTCTGCTTAGGGTGAATGCAGACAAGTATTGTTTTTGCAGTGCTAATATTTGCAGTACAGCGTTTCCCATAGGTGGGAATGATAGTCTGATAATGTTAGCATAACCCCTGTGATCTAATGTGGGCTTCTGTGATTATAATGATTTTGATTTGAAAAGACAGTTGTGTTTGGCTGGCAACCTCCCCCCTTGATTTTTTCCATATACAGTTCTTTGTCTGGCTCCTTGGAAGCCATGCTGTACAGTATGTGTAGTTGGAATACTTCTGCTCCTTGCATCCAGGTTTTTGACTGTGTTTTTGCATTGTCAGTGGGAGGGCTGGAGAGTTAATATGCTGTGTTGCCTGAAGGCATAAAGGCACAAATTATTTCTGCAATCAAAAGTCACCAGAAGGAATTTATTACAAATTATAACAGAGAGAAAAGCAGACACTAAAAGGAGATTTTTATCTTTGTTTGCTTTTTATTTCAATGGCTTGCTGAGCTTTATCAGTATTTAATGAAGAAGGAAAAAGAAGACCTCTTGAAACCAATGCCTTTGAATTTTATCTAGTTACCAAGATTCCCCCTCCCACGGACACTTTTTTGTGTGTGTGTGTGTGTGACTAGCTCAAGGACAAGGAGATTTCTTTTTTTCCCCTTTTAAGATAAGCTGTAATGGAACCTGGGCACATTCGAGCGTGTGAAATTCAGCTACATTCATCTGTATTATTTAGAAAGAACATAAGACTCTGTAAGCATGCATCTTTCTCATCACAGTTGGCCCTTCTGTCTGTTTGCTTGTGACTGACCTTTGCAGTTATTGGGATGTTGGTATTTAAGAAGGTGCTGTTTCTAGAGCTGGAAACCTCTGTGCTCCCACCACTTTAGGGCTTCCTACCTGAATGCTGTTGGCTTTCAGTAATAGGTTTCAGTAAGGAGGCTCCTGGGGTCGGCATAGAATTTTCTTGATGGTCCCTGTTGAGTGATTACCGGCTGTATATCCTGGACCTCTTACCTATGTTTCAGGGGTGAGGAGACCACCCATTTGCTGTTCCCAAGAGTCCATGGCACAAGTCTATGAAAATGGCCCAGTGACCGCCAGGTGAATGCATGTTGAGCGTCACAGAAGCCAAGTGCCAGGAAAGTAGAAGGCCCCACTCCATGGAGGAGGGCCAGGAGTGCTAAAGGGCGCTCTTCCTTTGAACAGAAAGGATCTGGAAAACGGTTTTCTTTGTTTCCGTTTGAGAAGGTGTTGGGCATGCGCTGATGCCAGACAGCGTCCTATGACAGGCTCACGGCCATGGCAGCTACCCTAGCGGGGCACATCTCCAGGCACCGAGGCAGCGCTGAGGGAGGCAGATCGGAGGACCATATTCCTCCCAAAGGTAGTGAGAACAGGTGATCTTTTTGAGCCCATGTTAAGCCTGGTACTGGGTAAGGTAGGCAGCTTCGGTATGTATGCTTTTACAGGACTGCCTTCTTAGCCTGCTCTGAAAAGAGCACGGTGTTGGCAGCGTTCCGTTCGCGCACTTGTGAGAATCTCAGGGCTGGAAGAGCTCTTAAAAGTCATCTACTCCACCCACTCACCCCCATCTGATGCACCAGCTGCTTCTACAACCAAGTTGTCATCCTTGCCTATGCGTGATGCTTTCAGAGACAGGGCCCTCGGAACCCATTCCATACATCAAGTTGAAATGTTCTTCCCAATTGCTCCCATCTAGCGGTGCTAGCTGGGCTTCTTGGAAACACACAGAAATCTAATTGTTCTGCATTATGCCAGCCTTTCAGAGCTTTGTGTGCCATCCCACTGCCACCCTTTCTAGTCTGGTTTGGGTTCTTTCAAGTGGCCTCTAATGCAGTAGAGATGAAGCAGAGAGGAATGAAAGGATGACTTTGAGATAACAGGGGAAGGGTGTTCCCTTCTCTCTCAGTCAGAGCGTGGTTGGTTCACTTGAACAAGAGAAGGGCTTGGGATGAAGCGTGGCCCAACCATTCCTCTGATAAAGCAGTTTGGATTTTTCCTCTCCCTTTCAGTCCCTTTGATAAAAATAGGCACCTGTACTTCTGTACCCCTCTTAACCACATTCAGACATGCTCTCCCTGTGCTGCTTTCTCCTTTCTCTCTCTACTCTCCCTGGATTTAAGAATGCAGCCCCAAATCCTGTTAGTTCTATTAATGGCATTCTTGTACCAGAGATTCCTCTAAGCCACACGTGTCCATATTCCTTCCATATTCCTAACCTGTACTTGTGAAGGTAGATTTGTTGACACATATCAGAACCTTACACTTATTTCTGTTTAATTTCATCCAGTGAGAAATCACATCACTATAGCTCGTTGAGATCTTTGGGACTGGCCAGATTGGCACACACCATCAGCCAGCCCATTTTCAGTACTTCCAGCTTCACGAATGAGCCTCTGTTGCTTCTGATGGACAGTTATTACCAAATTCAGAGACCTTTCCTCTTACCTAATGCAGATTGTTTTCCTGGACTGACATGGACTTCCGTGGCAGATGGGCTGGTGATCATTAGGAAGGGCTAGGCTTCATCTCCTTTTCTTTTTTACTTTTTTGGTACTCTCAGACTTCCCTAATAGAGAACTGGTGTGATCTAGAATGACATTTGTATCCACTCTCGTCCAATCAGATTAGCAAGAGAGAGAGTTTAGCTAAGCGCCACTGCTCTGCAAATGGAACCTCCAAATGCCACATCAGCAGAAGGAAAAGTATTGACCTCCGTAGTGCCTGGGGAAAAAAAAAAACAGTGGTGACTAGATTGTTGCTTGGCAAAATCCATTCACTCCAAGCGCTATTCCAGGGCTATGAGTTCTACTTGCCTAGACAGAGATGGAGAGAATCACTGCTAATGGTGGGTGCATCCTGCTGTCTCTACTGTGATCTGTTTGAAGGAAAACTTTCTTGCCTCTATTCTGATTTCTGCATCAGGCTGGGCTCCAGTTGTGCCAGTTGCTGGCTTAATGACCAGATTGTCTCCACTGTTGGTCAAGATCATCAGACTCTCATTTCAGCTTTCAAGTATATTATATCCCACAAACAAATCACAAGAGATGAGCTTGGTATAAGAACCCTCCTAAGGCAGTTCTGATGTCTTATTTATTGGGCATCGATAGAGAATGAGCTATTCCACTTGAGTGAAATTAACTATTAACGGAAATGTTTTGCTTCCAAGGGCCAAAAGTGCAATTTTTGATCCTAAGTTGTAAAGCAGAGGTCAGCAAACTACAGCTGGCAAGCCACATCTGTCCTGTTTTCTGTCTTTCTAGAAGACACAAGCTAAGAATGGGTTTTACATTTTTATATGGTTGAAAAAAGTCAAAACAAGACTATTTTGTGACATGTGAAAATTATATGAAATTCGCATTTCGGTGCCCAGATATAAAGGATTATTAGAACACAAGCCACAGTTATTTGTTTCCACGTTGCCTATGCTGCTTTCTTGAAGTAAAAGCAGAGTTGAGTAGCTCAGGTTTTTCCGTAACATCTTACGAACTTTTTGGCCAACCCAATATTTACTATCTGGCCTCTTATAGGAAAAGCTTGCCAACCCCTGGTCTAGAGCATAATTTTTTTAAATAACTCTTCATTTTGTGACTTCTAATCTGTTGGGAGCTGGGAAAATAAACTTCTTATGAATAACATATTTAATGGGAGTCTTTTGGTATCTGAGTGTGGACTCAAGGAACTGTGGAGAGTTTTGAGACTGCTAAATAAGGCATCTATTTCTATATATAAAATCGCAGTCTTGGAGCTGGAAGGAATATTTGAAGAAGCTCACTAAAGTTGCTGTGTTGGGTGTTTCTGGATTCTTTATACTCATCTAATAGCCTCTCAACCTAGGGTTGTACAGTAACTTCTAAAGTTCATAGGCATTTTAAAGGAGTGCCTCCTTCTTCTGAATAGATCTGAAGGTTGTTCAGTTTGTTACGTTCATTCAGCAGAATTCTTGTGCATTTCCTATGTGCCAGTCAGTAAGTGTGGAGACCTTTCTCTGAGATTTTCCCAGATGTGGAATCTTAGGGGACTTCTACCTCAATTTCTTTGAAATTAACCTGGTATTAAATTATTATTATTATTATTTTTTGCTTATGGCCATTTGTCTCCTTTATATACACAGAGATATTAGGAAGCTAACTTTGAAATTTCAGCTGCTTGTTTTATATATATGAATTAAATCTTTTAATTGGGAAAAAATCCTTGAGATTTATTCATCTATATAATTTTTATCCTTAGAATTAATTCTAAGGTTAATCAGTGATTGAGACTCATCCTCTAAATCAACCCCACCTCTAGATAAACACAATTATATATTTATTATAAATATTATAATTATGTATATATATTTCTATATAATTAATATTTATTTCCCCCCAGAACCTTGGGTTCAAACTCTAGAGAGACTATTACAGCCCCCAGAACATTATATTTTAGTAGTTCATTTTGGATGCCAGGACTATAGTTTATTCTCCTTTGTACCCCAAGCATTCAAGTACCATGCTCAGCACATAGTAGATACCTGTTAAATGTTTATTGAATTGAATGAAATTGACTTTCATTAAGACAATATCCTTGAGATTTCTTCATCCGTATAATTTTTATCCTTAGGGATTTATCAGTGATTGAGACTTATCCTCTAAATATCTCTGGCATCTCACAAATATTGTCAGGGGTGTGTTTATGCTAGGTCTGCATTAGGGCAGTGTTTTTTTTTTAACATCTTTATTGGAGTATAATTGCTTTACAATGTTGTGTTAGTTTCTGCTCTATAACAAAGTGAATCAGCTATATGTATACATATATCCCCATATCCCCTCCCTCTTGAGTCTCCCTCCCACCCTCCCTATCCCACCCCTCTAGGTGGTCACAAAGGACCGAGCTGATCTCCCTGTGCTATGCGGCTGCTTCCCACTAACTATTGATTTTACATTTGGTAGTGTATATATGTCCATGCCACTGTCTCACTTCGTCCCAGCTTACCCTTCCCCTTGCCGGTGTCCTCAAGTCCATTCTCTACGTCTGCATCTTTATTCCTGTCCTGCCCCTAGGTTCTTTAGGACATTTTTTTTCTTTTTTTAGATTCCATATATATGTGTTAGCATACGGTATTTGTTTTTCTCTTTCTGACTTACTTCACTCTGGGCAGTGGGTTTTGATCCCACTTTTGGGGTCCCTGTGGTGTCAGGAAGGGACCAGGGGAGTAAAAAGTGGTTGGCTGGGAGGTCAGTTCTCATTCCGCTGACAGCCAACCTGGCTGCGCACCCAATTTGGGAGCAGAGTGGAAGGCAGACGCAGTAGCAGCTCTGAGAGAAGTGAGAGAAGAAGAGAAAGGGAATAATTAGCTAAAGAAGGAAGACCCTTTATAAAACTTAGATCCAGAGCTTGGGGTTCAAAACTTACATGCCCAGTTAGATGAGAAACGTCATTATTTGCACCTGCAGATCAAGACGGAGAGTATGCGAAGATCATGGAATGTTCAGGATGGAAAAGACCTTAGAGACCCGGGTTTCCAGCCCTCTAGAGCGGTGGTTCTTAACCTGGTTGGTCCACAGGTTTCCTGAAGAGGCTAGGTGTCTAGACATCTTTCTGGAGAGGGGATTCAGAGCTTTCATTATTTTCTAGGAGGTCCAGGACACCTTCCCATCCCCCCTCAAAAAAAGGTTCAAAACCAGCTCTCTAGATGTGTGACCTCTCCATAGGGACTCAGATTAATAGTGGTTGAACGGTCTCATTTAAACCTTTCAGTAATGGTGAAGGTCTGACTTCGTGAGGCTGCACAGCTGGAATTGTTAGGAAGTTCTTCCTAACATCGAGTGGCAGTTTACCTCTGTGTAACTTTCCCCAAATTCATCTTATTAGTTTGGTTTGTGTCCTCTAAAGGAACGGAAAATCAACTCTGCTCCTCTTCCGTGCTGCAGTCCTTTGAACATAAGAACAGTTTTTAGGCCTTCCTCAGGGTGACTTCCCCAAGCCAAAGAGCCTTTCCAAACCTCCTATACCTGTGGCTTCCAGACTCTTCCCTGTGGGTTTTTGTCTAGTTTGTCGTTGTCCCTCATAAGGTCATGGCAGCTAGAACTGAAGATAGTGTTCTTTTTTTAAAAAATATTTATTTATTTGGTTGCATCGGGTCTTAGTTGTGGCATGTGAACCCTTAGTTGCACATGCATGTGGGATCTAGTTCCCGGACCAGGGATCGAATCCGGGCCCCCAGCATTGGGAGAGCAGAGTCTTAACCACTCACTGCACCACCAGGGAAGTCCCCGAAGATAGTGTTCTTTGGGTGTTCCGACCAGCACAAATCAGAACACGATTATAACCCCATTGTTCTAGCTAAAATATTTCTATGAATGCCTAATTCACTCATTTTTGTGATAGCCACTTCACTCTACTACTGATTCATGATGAGCTGACTGTTGATTTGCCAGCATGTCTTTCAACGTGTTCGTAGGTTTGGCTCGTGGATCTATTTATATCCACTATTCTAGCTGGAAAGATCAAATTATGATAATGAAAAGTTACTGTCATTATAAAAAAAAAAAAAAGGCATCGCATGGGTGCCCAAATTGGGGCAATTGTGTGCATGTATGTAGATGAGTACATTTTCCTTCAGGAATTAAAAAAAATACCCTCACTTTACCTTTATTGTTCTTATTGCTAAAGAAATCTTGACATTTTTCAGAGTAAACACCAAAAACACATGTGAGTGGTACAGTATTTAGTAAGAATGTTCAGACGTGAAAATACGTAAGTGATTTATTTATCATATGATCAATTATTTGTTTGTGAAGGAATTTTTCGGATTTTTATTTGAAAGTCCTGGGGATATAGTGGTAAACATCAGTTCAGGTAGCATTCGGGACATTAAATAGATATAATAATTACAAAGAATTTATTTGCAGTAGAATATGGTCACTTGTCACTTATAAGATGAGGAAGACAGTGTGAGCCAAGTAGGAGGTGGAGATACCTCCTTCCTACAGACGCACTAAAAAGCGTGACTACTGCTAGGGCTATCTGGAGTGGAACAGAGCCAAGAAGCCCACTGAGTGGCATGTGTGTCCGAAGAGCTGTAAGTAAAAGGCAAAAGTATCCTTGTGTCAATGTGTAGTGGCTCTGCTCCTTAGAGAAAGAAAATGGTTTCTTAATGTCATTTTCTTCTAAGTGCCTTGCTGTTAAATCATGAGCTATAGATCCAGATACTTGTAATGGAGCTACAGATCTCCCTCTGGTCCCAAGTCTACAATGAATTGTAGGCAAGGACTGGGCAGGTAGAATAGGTGTAATCATCCCAGGTGTGACAGGACCCTCACATGAGAATAGAGTCATCAGGATTCGAATCCTGCAGCAGCTTCTTTCTGTTGGATGCACTGATTACCAGTGAGGGGATTCTGTGTGTCTGGAAAGCTCCCGTCTGCATTCGCAGGGCCGTCATAACCAGAGCCCGGGGAGCGGGGAGCGAGGGGAAAGGGGAGAGCAGGCCAGCCCCGAAGCACTGTTTTCTCTCTGTCCTCCTCTCTCGGGGTTTTCTGGGAATAAAAAGGAAAAGATTTTTCTGGATAGTTTAGCAAAACATTTAATTAGAGGTGGTAATGAAAAGTCATCACAGAAGCACAGTGCGTTTGTATGATGAGTTAGACTTAACATCTTTAAGGATACTTGCCCACAAGCTATTTGATGATTAGAGAACAGTCTACTGAAGTGGCAAACAAACAAATACTCTGTGAAAAATGAATATGCTTAAATTAGCTGCATATAATTCCTACAAAACCAAAACTGAACATATATGGTCCCCACAAAGAGGCGGAAAACCTTGTCTGGGAGTGTTTGCCAGCCTGAGCTGTCATTTGTGGCTCTCCATGGAATGGCTTAGAGCCGAGTCTGGCCGCTGGCAAGCTGTAGGGTGAGTTGATCTGTTCAGTCAAAACTGGTTGATGTAGTGACCGAATTTCGCTAGTGTTTTTATTCTTCCCCTTCATACAGACAAAACCTCTAAATTCATTGGGTTGAATTTTTCTAACCTTTAATCATTTGTGTTTGATATCATGTCTTCATAGCCAGTTTCCTACTTACTCAGTTTCTTTCATCTTCGATCTTCTTAGACTTTAAGAGATACAGTTACTTCATCTTTCCTTTGATCTTTACCTGATGGGTGTGTCAGCTGTGTCCATCAGTTTCACCCACCTATTTCTCTGAAAACACGAGATAAAATGTTGAACCTATTACCATAGGCCTATGGATTATAAAAATAACAAGCTGATTTAGTTTAAAAAAACTGTGCTTTGTGAAAAAAATCAGTAAAGCTGCCTTTTTGTCTTAGTAAAACCTGACACATGGTTGCTTGCCTATTTTTTTACTTTTCAATTGGCTATATGAGTATCAAGTTAAACTGAAGGCTACTTCTGAAAATCTTCAGCAGAGGGGCTTCCCATTTTATATGGTAGATCACTAAGTTGACTGTTGTAGCCAGCACCCCTTCAGTTTGCTCTTAATTTTATTGAGAGCCTCATGGCCAGCAAGAAGGCCCCTTGTCCAGTCTGATAATGAGCTTCATTGCCAGCAATGCCTCTGTGCCCTTGAACTCCGTAATCAGTATCGTGCGTGTGGTTGTTCCCTATGGAAGGGTCAGTGGTCTCTCTGCTGCCCAGTTTGATACCCATTAAGGATAGTCACAAGACGTAAAGAGTCTTCCACAGAGGAGGTGCTGGAGGAGTATTTGTGGAATATATGGGGGCTCCAGGATGGAGCAACTGAACAATATTTATGCTGATTATAGATAATTTCTTGATTTGGGAAAAAGTCAGACTCCAGATAAGAAAAGCAGTCCCATTGGAGACCTTTGGAGAAATGAGCAATAAATCTAACAGGCTTCTTTGGAACTCTCCAAAAACTAGTAAGTCACAAGTTTTTACTTCTTAGGTGGCTCTACCTAAGAGTAATAGTTCATTATTTCTAGTAAAAATAACTTAGAGACTGAATTTCTTTCAAAGGATAAAATTTGGTGAGTGTGTGAGATCATGCAATTTTATTTCTCCCACATGGGCTTTCAAACCATTTATAACTAGAACTAAGAGCAACTTTGTTTCACTTAAAAAAAATGAAGCTCTATAAGCCTACTGCTTCCTACTGACCTGCTGCAGTTTTCAAGTTGCTTTGGGATTTTTATGAACCATCCCTGTGAAGTTCATAAGAAACAAACACGGTTTACATGATATATGAGAGAGAAATATAAAATGTTCAACATAACCATTTTATTATTAAAAACAGGGAGGCTACAGCTTGATTTAAGAATAAGTCCTAGGGAATTCCCTGACGGTCCCGTGGTTGGGACTCTGCACTTTAACTGCTGAGGGCCCAGGTTTGATCACTGGTTGGGGAGCTAGGACCCTACAAGCCATGTGGCACAGCAAAAAAAAAAAAAAAAAAAGAATAAGTCCTAACATTTATGCGTGTTTGTGGCTCTATGTATGTATTAGAATTGGTGTCAGTTCCCAGTCATGGCCAGATAAGGGCATAATGGTTATAGAAAGAGCAAAGTAGAAACAGTGGGAGCCGGTGGGGGGGAGGGAAGGGAAAGAGAAAAGGAGAGTAAAATCAATATTTCATGAGCACCCCAAATGTGTCAGGCACTGTGCTAGGCGTTTTCACACACAATTTCATTTAATCCTCGAACTATCCTTGCAGTGTACACACTTTTCAAATTCCAATAATATGAATAAAAAATTTGGCAAGACTTTTTTAGAGAGAGGGAGAGGAGGAGGGCGAGGAGGAGGGTGGGAGGAAGGAAAGGGGGAAAAGAAAGAAGGAGGGAAGGTGTATTGGGGAGGAGAGAGACACCAAGCCTGCCTCATTTAGGAATGTTTGAACTTCTGGGAACCTGCATTTTTTATCTCATTATTCTGAGCCCCCCCCCAGCTAAGTCCAATTGTTAAACTAATTGGATCATTGTGGGTATAATGTGGATAAGAACTAAGAGAGACTTGTTTCATGGTCAGGAGGAAAGAGATTAGGCCCCGTTCACAGCTCTTCAGCTGCTCTTATTAGCCTTGCAGAGGCTGTTTTCTGAAGAGGATACCCCACTTCCATGGGGAATCTATTTTTTATCCTCCAATTCTGCTTCCAGAACATTATCATTTTGAACAATTCTTGTTTGCTATAGGCAACAGATTTAATGATGGTGGGAAGTGGTATGCTCCTTACTCTTAACTTGTCACCTACAACTGCATTTTGTAGCGAATGGTATAGAAACCCAGAACCACTTTTTCCAAGTCCAGGTGTGACCCAGAAAAAAGAAAACCTTCTTGCATTCTTCTGAAAGTAATACGTTTGACTTCAGAATTTCTGTGTAAGTCCTTTCTTAGTAGGAAAAAATAAAATCCACCTTAAAATGATATAATATTAAATACAGTATTGCCAAGTGGAGTCTAATTTCAATTGACATATTGAAATTTATAATTCTGGGTCCTAGGAGCCGAAACCCCTTTAGACCACCCCTTCCATGCAAGCCTGTCACTTGGCGATCTCATAGCTCCCTTGTCTATAAACACCATCTGGTGAAAGAGAGAACATTGCTAATGACCTACATGCTTTTGGATACACAGAGACCAGGAGCTAGTTGTTAGGATCTCATTGGATGAGTGGCATCTTTGAGAACAGAACTGATGACTCTTCCTGGCAGGAAAAGGGTGGGAGGGCAGGAGAGGTAGGTACCGGGGAGAGGGGAGGTATGTGGGAAGCTTTGCTGTAGGCTTGCCAGAATCTGGTGAAGTGCAGGGTGGGGAAGGGGGAGAAAGCCAGTGTTTACAAAAGAGTAAGATGGTTAAAGAATTCATGATAATTAAAAGGATGTTTTTGTGTAAGTGAGGAAGAATACAGCCATAAAAACATAATTACTGCAAAATATGCTGCATTAGACCAAATAGCCACTTGATGACTACCACTTGTGCCTGTGCTATAAAGAAACCAGCTCTTTTGTAAGGAGGAAAAACATGGGTATTATGTCTATTTGCATACTCGTGTTAGTGGTTCACAGTCAAGCCATTAATTAAACAATAAATTCTTGCAAGATAGGACTCGATCAACTAATGCACAGAGTACGGCCAGTAGTTTGAGCGATGAGAGGATGATTCCGGAAACAGGGTCAAGCCAAGAACTCTCTGGACACCCACTGGGCACCTGCAGTCACAGGTCTAGAAGAGTATAGACCAGTTTGAATGAGACGTTATATCTGTTTGGGGGTTTTCTTTTCCCAAATGCTACTCCGTAAAGAATGGTTTGCCTGGGCTTATGAGAGTGGAGCTAATGAAAGAAAACAACAGGACTGACTGTTCCAGGGGAGCCTGCTGTAAAGGGTCCCTGTTTGAGTTAGGGATTCAGTGACACTCCCTGCAAGGCAATTACAGTGATGCCAGGCTTTTTGGTAACTTTCCTGTGGTCTGTGGCCAGTGGGGCAGCTTTAGCCCCATATGGACGAGGGGTCTATATTTAGTTAGAAACATCTGTCCAAGAAGTCAAGGGGTCATTTTTGATTAGTTTTCCCTGTTCGGGACATAATGGAGCAGACCCAGGGAGGCGTGTGAATGGCATCTATTTACACACAGGTGGCGCTTTGCCGTTTTCTTGGACAATCATTTTTCCCGCATTTCCTGGAGGAACTCCTAGAATCACAAATCACAATTTGCGGCTCACCCTGGGTAATGAGTCATTGGATGGAATTTCATTTGGCAGATTTAAAGAGAGTTAGTGTTGATCTATGAAGCCAGATGATTTAAGAAATGGAAGCAGTAACAAGTAAATTGCTTTTCTCTTGTACTGCAAAATGCTTTCTAGGCATTTTCGACTTTTCTTTTTAAAATGGATTTATAATACTATTTCTCGCCACCCCAAGGCTCAAGTAAACCCCTTTGCTCTGATGAATCCTAAATGGCTCCTCATTTCGCACAAACAGATTGTGCAGTAGAGTTTTGAATATCTCGTTTTAGACTGTGGGAGCTAGAGTTTTTTAATTCTCCTGGAAACATAAATGAATATACATTTCCTTTTAGAGGCTTTATTTCTTCTGACTTATGAAAAAAACTATGCACATCCAAGTTCAAATTCCTTAGTCTTTAATCAAGACCTGCCACGGACCAACCCACCCTCACTCGCCTTTATTTATCTGTTCATCTGGGACGGCGGAGGAGGTGCCCTAACATGTGCTGACTGCTAGAGGGGACACAGAAAAGAACAAGCCTGGCCCCTTCCTTCAAGCCACTCACTGGCAGCTGAGCCGGACAGATAAGCAAGTGGACACTTCCTGTAAAGTATGTTGAACTGTTTGCAAACTGCTAGGGGGCGGGGCGGTCTGCTGCCTCTCACAGCAAACAGGGTACCACGAGGGAGGCTGGAAAGGAGAATTTCTCTGCCCGAGAGGTGGAGAGACCAGAGAGGCTCCCAAAGGGCCTTTTCTGTCTTCATAAATTCTCTTCCCATCCCTTCCCTTGGGGACACATGCCCCTGCCCCAGCAACCTCAAGGTACCCCGTTGCCAGGACCCTTGAGAGTCAGTCATGGTTAGCGACAAATTGCAAGTGACACGTGAAAAAAGATCCTTCCATTAATTGTCTGCACATCACAGCAACTCCACAGAAGTGTAGCCAACTTGATTTTGAGCTCATTGAGGGCAGGCACCGTGTGACTTAAAGTTTGTAACCCCAGAGCCCAGCAGACAGTGTTCTCAATGGTTGATGCTCAGTAAATGTTTCAGGGGCTTCCCTGGTGCCGCAGTGGTTAAGAACCCGCCTGCCAATGCAGGGGACACGGATTCGAGCCCTGGTCTGGGAAGATCCCACATGCCGCGGAGCTACTAAGCCCGTGCGCCACAACTACTGAGCCTGCGCTCTAGAGCCCGTGAGCCACAACTACTGAAGCCCACGTGCCTAGAGCCCGAGCTCCACAACAAGAGAAGCCACTGCAATGAGAAGCCCACGCACCGCAACGAAGAGTAGCCCCCGCTCGCAGCTGCTAGAGAAAGCCCGCACGCAGCAAGGAAGACCCAACGCAGCCAAAAAATAAATAAATAAATTTATTTAAAAAAATAAATGTTTCAAGCTGCCGAGAAAAAAAAAAAGTGCCGCAGGAGTCTGGAGGAGGGGACAGCTGATCCCACATAGGGGATCCTGGAGCCATGCTGAAGAATGTGTCGAGACGAATAAGATCTAAAATTTGAAAAAGGACTTGGGACAGGTCAGGGTGCTTGCTACCAGAATAGGTGAGGCATTGAAATAGGAGAGTGAAATGAATATAGCAGATTTCTCATCAGTCTGGTTCTCTAAACCACAGGGGCCACTTGGTGAGTCTGGAGTTTGGTGGCTACAAGGGGACATGTGAACGTGCAAGAATTCAATTCATACAGGTACAATTAGATGAGGACTTCCAGGAAGATGCTGAGGTGAGGCGTTAATCATCGGGTATTGTTTAAGCGAGCAGCTGTCCTTACTGGGTTGCGGTCAGAGACGGGGGCAGGGGACTCTGCAGGTCTGTTTGGTGGAATTTGTCCTCTGTCCTCCTCCTTCTGTTACACTGCTCATCCATGCAGCTTTACATCTCATATGTATTTTCCACCGTGGTGGCTTTCGTAAGACATAAGGTGAACAAACTGCTTATTAAGGTAAGACAATGGAGGCCCCATTTTAAAAAGGTTAAGATGTACTCGAAAGTGTCAGTGCATCCCAGGAATCATTAACAGTGTACGGAATGCACAGCCTGGTATTTTCCAAAGGCCACACTAACCTTTTCAAGCATGGGGCAGGCTAAAAGGAGTAGATTTCCTCACCATTTGATGAGCGGAGAAATCTTTTAAATGCTTATTTTTATTTGCTCGCTGAAAACCATCTCTGTGGAGCTCAACACGGGGAAATGAATCCTGAACATTTTAGCAACTCACTTAAAATACCATTAGAGAGCACTTGGCTTATTAAAAGCTGAAAACAAAAGACGAGGAGCCCTCTGGTGCTAATAACACCTGGAGAAAAAGCCAGAGCCACCTATGCCCTCGTGTTTGCCAAAAACGTCTTTGAGTTAAGTTTTGCCAAACCTTTTTTTTTCCCTTTAAGTACACCCACTTTTCTATGTAATTGGCTCAACACTGCTATTTGCATAATTGTCATATTTTTCTGCTCCCCAAGAGGTCTGTTAAGCGGAAAGGTGAACTACAAAGCTTTGCCAAAGTGCACATTTATGTGCAATGTGCAATTCTCAAATCAGGAAGAAAATTATATCGTTTACATTGAGTTTATCTTACATTTAGAAACTGAGGATTCAAAACTTATTGCCCCCCGAGCCAGGTTTAACCTGCTTTCCTAAAATGTGGCCAAAGAGCAATTTCCTGAGCCTTGACTCTTCAAATAATGTTGTTGCCATCAGCCCTGACTTTATCAATGACCTAAAGCAAGGGCATTTTTCTTTAAGCTTTGGTTTAACAATAAGATTTTTCAGTTGGAATCATGGATTTCCTCACAGCTGGGACATGTGTTAGCTATGAGGTAACTGTCAGACAAATCCTTTAATCCCCAAAGTCTCAGTTTGTTGAACTGGGAAATGGGAGGTATCTTTAACTCGAAGTGTATTGGGTGTTTGTGTGCAGCTCTTGATACCTAGTAGGTGTTTAATATGTGATATTGTCTTTTTCCTTTTCCTTCGTAGCAAGAGGATGGCATTGAAATGAATCAGAGGGCTTGAACTTTGGCATGGGGAAGACCTAGATTTGAATTCTGCCTCTACTCCTTTTTGTGGCGGGGGAAGGGACACAGAGGGCTGCATGGTCTTGGGCAGATTACTGAGCATGGGAGCCTCGGTTTTTTTATTTGCCCAGTGGGGTTAGATAATAGAAATATGCACCTCCAAGTTTGTGTTGTGAGGATTAAGTGAGATAGTGCATATAAAAGCACGTAAGTGCTCAATGAGTGTTTGCTGTGGTTAGCATTATTATGTCCTTCACAGCAGGCATTATCATTTTGGGGTTACTGCTGATGGTGTCCTGAAAACATGTTCCCTCCAGATCTGCTAGGTTTTGTCTCATGACTTTTCATATTTGGAGATGGTGGAATGTGCAACTTCCCTTCTGCGAATGCGCCTGGAAGCCTCTTGCCCACTTCCTTCCTGAGGCGGGGCTAGGTTCTTGCAGGTTTCCTGATTGCTTTGTGCTTCTGGCTGCAGCCTGAGGGCATCAGATTGCAGTGCGGAATGGAGGAAAGGTATTCTGTGTGTGATAGTGATCAGATCAGGAAGATAACAGGACACCAGGCATCCGGCATTTGACAGCTTGTCACATGGGTCACTTTTGAGCCCTAGTTTCCCCTTGACAAGGTTAGCTACTCATGCCAAGGGTTCCATGGGCAGAATTCTAGCTGAGCGGTAAACTCTGACAGAGAGGGAAAAATGTAGGCTGGCAGGAAGGCTGGTGTGGCCCTAGTGTCACAGTCTGGGGCTTATATTCATATGAATGAATCACTCATCAACTGGTTTTCTTCAGGGACTGAGGCAACTTAAACTGATCAGAATAAAGGGGAGTGTCATACTCCAATAAAGATGTTAAAAAAAATCAAAAATCAAAAAACAAACAAAAAACAACAAACAAAAGAAAAGAATAAAGGGGAGTGGAAAGTATCTAAATTTCTAATAACAAGGAGTTAGATGTATTATCATAAATCTACTTTCTGGACTATTATGTAATTATTATTTTTAAATGAAAACTTGGTAATTAACATTAGAAAAGGCTTATGTTATAACGTTAGCTGAAAAAAACCATACAAACATATAAATATATTTTATACTATATAAACTTAGTATAATTAGAAACTTAACAACAGTAGGCAAGTCTACAAAGACAGAAAGTATATTAGTGGTTGCCTAGGATTGGGGGATGATGGCTAAGGAGTGTGGGGTTTCTTTGGGGAGTGATGAAAATATTCTAATATTGATTGTGATGAGGGTTGAATATACTAAAGAACATTGACTAGTACACTTTAAATGTGTGAGAAGTATGTTACGTGAATTATATCTCAGTAAAGCTGTTAACAAAAATCCACAGCAACAAACCTTATACATAGAGAAATAGAATAGAAAGAAATTTGCCAAAAGGTTAACAATGGATATAATTTGGTGCTGAATTATGACTGCTTTTTTTAATCTATTTTTCTCTATATCCCTATGTTTTCTATAGTGATCACATAATTACTTTCATATTTTAAAATGAAAAAACTATTTAAAAGGCAAGTAAGTAAAATTGAATTAATATCAACTTTTTTAGCTCACAGAATTTAAAATATAAATGATAAAATATAAAGGATAACAATTATTTTTATACTAAATGAAAATTTAGCATAAGGTGGATGGCCCTGTGTACTCTGGATTAAATGTCGATACTCAGCTTTTTCATTAATATTTTAGCTTTTAAACAGCCTCTTCAATAAGTGGTGCTGGGAACACTGGACAGCTACATGTGAAAGAATGAAATTAGAACACTCCCTAACACCATACACAAAAATAAACTCAAAATGGATTAAAGACCTAAATGTAAGGCCAGACACTATCAAACTCTTAGAGGAAAACATAGGCAGAACACTCTATGACATAAATCACAGCAAGATCCTTTTTGACCCACCTCCTAGAGAAATGGAAATAAAAACAAAAATAAACAAATGGGACCTAATGAAACTTAAAAGCTTTTGCACAGCAAAGGAAACCATAAACAAGATGAAAAGACAACCCTCAGAATGGGAGAAAATATTTGCAAATGAAGCAACTGACAAAGGAGTAATCTCCAAAATTTACAAGCAGCTCATGCAGCTCAATATCAAAAAAACAAACAACCCAATCCAAAAATGGGCAGAAGACCTAAATAGACATTTCTACAAAGAAGATATACAGATTGCCAACAAACACAGGAAAGAATGCTCAACATCATTAATCATTAGAGAAATGCAAATCAAAATGACAATGAGGTATCATCTCACACCAGTCAGAATGGCCATCATCAAAAAATCTAGAAACAATAAATGCTGGAGAGGGTGTGGAGAAAAGGGAACCCTCTTGCACTGTTGGTGGGAATGTAAATTGATACAGCCACTATGGAGAACAGTATGGAGGTTCCTTAAAAAACTAAAAATAGAACTACCATACGACCCAGCAATCCCACTACTGGGCATATACCCTGAGAAAACCATAATTCAAACAGAGTCATGTACCAAAATGTTCATTGCAGTTCTATTTACAATAGCCAGGACATGGGAGCAACCTAAGTGTCCATCGACAGATGAATGGATAAAGAAGATGTGGCACATATATACAATGGAATATTACTCAGCCATAAAAAGAAACGAAACTGAGTTATTTGTAGTGAGGTGGATGGACCTAGAGTCTGTCATACAGAGTGAAGTAAGTCAGAAAGAGAAAAACAAATACCGTATGCTAACACATATATATGGAATCTAAAAAGAAAAAAAAAAAGGTCATGAAGAACCTAGGGACAAGACGGGAATAAAGACGCAGACCTACTAGAGAATAGACTTGAGGATACGGGGAGGGGGAAGGGTAAGCTGGGACAAAGTGAGAGAGTGGCATGGACATATATACACTACCAAATGTAAAATAGATAGCTAGTGGGAAGCAGCCGCACAGCACAGGGAGATCAGCTGGGTGCTTTGTGACCACCTAGAGGGGTGGGATAGGGAGGGTGGGAGGAAGGGAGATGCAAGAGGGAAGAGATATGGGGATATATGTATATGTATAACTGATTCACTTTGTTATACAGCAGAAACTAACACACCATTGTAAAGCAATTATACTCCAATAAAGATGTTAAAAAAAAAGAAACAAAAATATTTTAGCTTTTAACAAAATTGTCAGACATAGGGCTTCCCTGGTGGCGCAGTGGTTGAGAATCTGCCTGCTAATGCAGGGGACACGGGTTCGAGCCCTGGTCCGGGAAGATCCCACATGCCACGGAGCAACTAGGCCCGTGAGCCACAACTGCTGAGCCTGCGCGTCTGGAGCCTGTGCTCCGCAACAAGAGAGGCCACGATAGTGAGAGGCCCGCGCACCGCGATGAAGAGTGGCCCCCGCTCGCCGCAACTAGAGAAAGCCCTTGCACAGAAACGAAGACCCAACACAGCCATAAATAAATAAATAAATTAATTAATTAAAAAAAAATTGTCAGACGTAATGGTAGATATAGAACAGAAGACATAAATATTGTTGATGGGGAAAATCAGTGATAAATATGATAATCTTAATAAAATTATTTCTCAGAATTGATATCCATCATGGTTCATATTTAGAGCTTTTGAACGTTTCAGAATGTAAAATAAAAATAATCTTTCTAATTGTAGGAGAGGAAAATAATTTTTTTCTTTATTCTCTTAGGTTCTGTTATTGGGACCTGCAAATTACACTGACAAAGACATTAACAGGAACAAAGGCATACAAATTAATTAATTAATTAATTAATTTGGCTGTGTCGGATCTTAGTTGCGGCATGTGGGATCTTTTTTTTTTTTTTTTTTTTTTTTTTAGTTGCAGCATGCGGGATGTTTAGTTGTGGCATGTGGCATCTAGTTCCCTGACCAGGGATCGAACCCGGGCCTCCTGCATTGGGGGCATGGAGTCTTAGCCACTGGACCACCAGGGAAGTCTGCAAATTTTATTTGATGTCAATATTTTACTTTTGCTGCATTATTCATATTTATTTAAAATTTATAATTATGACCCATGACACTACACAGTATAGATATAACATTATTGCTTACAGGTATTATCTAAATAAGAATTATTTAACCAAGTGTTAATAGCATCAATGTTCTGGGTTTTGCCTTATTAGATTTACATAGTTTGTTTCTGAATACATCTCCATCCAGTTATTGAACATTTATGTAAAATCATATTTTGCTTTAAAATATGGAACTCATACAACCCAAGTCAATATTGTTCTTTGGAAGAGTCAAATGACAAATTCCAGGATTTGATTGGCAAAAAATGTGAAAACCTAGAGGTCTGCTGTTGTTAATACCCTTACTAGAAATTCATTCCTCCCGAGTTCTAGCCTCCAGCATCTCTACTTTGAGCACTACTAAAATCTCCCTCTTACAGTGTTTCCGTACATATGTGATTATATGTGTGTGCATGCAGTATGCACATGTGAGTGACTCTGTGTGCATGCATGTGTGTGTATGTGTGTATGCACATACTGCATGTGAGTGTGTGTTTGTGATGTTAATATTTTACTTTTTAAGTGCATTTACTTTTCTTCATAGAAAAGAAAGAAAGAGCCAAAGAGGTGGCTAAACGCTTACATACCATTTTAGCAAAGGGTGATATGTTTGTGGACAAGTGCCATGGCAAAGGAAAAGGGGTTCTACGAGTGGAAAATTGTAGGAAGGTAAATATATGGGGAAAACTAATGGAAGATAAAGGTTATTTTGGCAAGGTTTGTTTGTGCAGACCCATCTCCGTGTTGACTTTCTGTCTCCAGTGATAATGCATGTCTCCTCTTCCTGGTTCAGGAGATTGGAGAGGAGGCCGCTTTCACAAGGGGAAATTTATACTCTGCTTCTTGGCAGAAAGGGGAAGGGCAGAGAATTCCTCTGTGTCTACTGTTTCTCAGTTGCCTTCAGCTCAATATAATCCTTATGCCAAGGTGGCGTCTTTTGGGGCGGCATACTCTGATCCCCTTCATAGGCATAATGCATCCCAAATTTACGTGTCTTAATCTTAAATCCAGTTTATAAATTCAAGCAAGAATTATATTAATCTTTATTAAAGAGTTCAGAGAAATGATCTTCAAACCATTAGTACTGAAGGACTGGTGGGAAGATGAACTTTTTTGAATGAATAATTTGATAAAATCTAGTCTCTCCATTGAAGTTAAATTCTGAGGGTCAATGACTCCCTAGCTATCCCTCCCCTCCCCATGGTCACACGTTATTATCTTTTGTCTCCTATAATTTTGTCTTCCTCAGCCTCCCCATCCATAAAACTCTTGGTTGTTCTACAGTTTCTTCCATTAAATAGCTCAAGTCCTAAAAATTTCCGAGAGAAGGGAATGTTCAGAGTGGTCTTATTTATACACCACCAGGCCCTTTTCAACATTACTGCCATGCTTTTTATACTGAAAAGGCAAGGGGCAGCTGCCTCGCTCGGCTTTGGTGTCCAGTTCAGCTGTTTCATATTCATCCTGTTGCCTTAAGCATCTGTTGACAGGTGGGAAAGCTCACTGTGAAGAGAAGCATTGTTGCCTTGGGTGGCTTCGGCCTAAGACAGGCCTGACCCCTTTGTTTGCCCCTGGAACAGAACGTGTGCGTTCCTCCCAACCCTCATTAAGTACAGCTGTTGGGTACATTTTAGTAGATGAGAGCCATTGCCACAGCATCTCTGTTCTGAGAGCTGAAGGGCAGTGTCCAGGATGTAGTTGGCTGAGGCCTGTGTGCCGTGGAACGTCTGTTAAGTGGCTGGGCCTCACTTTGGAGAAGTCAGCCCGGTATTAGTCCTCCTTGTCTCAGAAATAGAGCCTTTCACTTGAATCCCCTCTTGGGCCCTCATTTTGTACCAGAGAACCTGGCAACTGAAAGGCTCTTTTGTTGCAACCCTTCATTTTACAGATGAGGAGACTGATGACCCTTTTTTAAAAAATAAATTTATTTATTAATTGATTGATTTTTGGGTGTGTTGGGTCTTCGTTTCTGTGCGAGGGCTTTCTCTAGTTGTGGCGAGCGGGGGCCACTCTTCATCGCGGTGCGCGGGCCTCTCACTATTGCGGCCTCTCTTGTTGCGGAGCACGGGCTCCAGACGCGCAGGTTCAGTAGTTGTGGCTCACGGGCCTAGTTGCTCCGTGGCATGTGGGATCTTCCCGGACCAGGGCTCGAACCCGTGTCCCCTGCATCGGCAGGCAGATTCTCAACCACTGCGCCACCAGGGAAGCCCCTGATGACCCTTTTAACAAAGCCAGTTAGTGGCGTTTTGTCTGCCATTAATAATAATATCACAGTATTTCAGAGTTGTTTCCCGGCCTCTTTTTGTCAGGTTTCTGGAAAACCTCTTTCTCCTCATGTTTATGATTTGGGCCTTAATCCAGGGTATTGAAATTATAGATTGGTCACAGGATTTATAGTTAGCTTTCAGAGACCTAAAAGGAAGACAAGTTCTGGAAAAATGAAAGTCCTGAGACAGTTTCTTGAGAACTGTTCTTTGAAATTTGAAAAATAAAACAAAACAACCCCCGGCCTCCCCCTGCCCCCCACTACCTTCTGTTGTATTCTACGTATGTAACCATTCCCATGCACAGTGGTAGAAAAGTACGTGTGGATTAATGGAATTTATGTATTCACTGGAGGTAAAATGCCCTGGGAATTTCTGCATTGGGTGTAAAAGCTTGGGCCTGGGGACCTCACTAATGACTTTTCAAGAGCAGTTCTTTACAGAGCCCAAGTCTTCAATCTTGTAACCGGACCATCAACCCCAGTGACAGCCCACTTTGAAGGAGGCCTCGTAAAGACAAGGTTCAGGCTCTTTCTAATGGCTTTAGCTAATGGAAAACCTGGAGGGGGAAAGTGAAATATGCCCTCAAACTTCATAGAGGTAAAAAGGAGGAAATCTCTAGAAATTCTGAGAAGCGACAGGAATTTAAAAATTTGGATTCCAAATGCAAGAAGTAGCAGTGGGTGATGAAAAATGCTTAAAAGTGCTTGCTTTTGTTATTGCCAGTGAAAAAAAATGTGTCTCAACTTGCTTGCCTCTGGATCACCCACCTAGCAGAATAAATCAAGGCTGATCAAAATTTCTTAGGAAACGGCAAGGATCTGAAGAACAAAGCTAGTCATCTGAAGCTTTACCTCTGTGGTTGTTTCCCCATTTTAGGCACTGGATTCCTCGTCTGATATCCATCCTAGCGAGGCCTATGTGATCTGGGGGATCTACATTTGCATTTTTATCATTGCCTCTTTCTCTAAATTTGATGCATTTATGTAAAAGTGCTCTGGAAAATATTTAAAGCATGGTACTAATAGAGAATCCGTGTAGGGTCTGGTATTATCTTGAGAAGTATCATTTTTTTAAGCCAATGTTCATCTTTCTGGCTTGATACCAAAGACCCTGGTGCAATTGATAACAGCAGGACCATCATGAGACCCGTAGGTTCCCTATAGTTTGACTTTTTAAAAAAATGGTAAAATTACATTTCATAGAAAACACAAGTGGTGGATATGTTATACACAGACACAGAGTGAGTCTAAGACAACTCTAGGACAGAGACTCAAACATTTACTACAAAATTGTTGTAACAAGAAGAAAGTGTCCACTTCTTATGGCATAATATAATTTTAACATCTTAATTGAAGACTCTTCAGATTCATATTATCTAGTACTTTAGCACCTCAGATATTACTATTATTCAAATAAAAACTACACACAAGGTTTAGTATCCTTTTTTAACCTGACATTCACAGAACATAACCTAGTTGCTCACAAACAAGTGCATCTTCTTTGCAGTTATTTGGCCATCATCCTACACATAGATTTTCTCACGTTTCAGATTATTTCCTTAGGAGCGATACCTGGAAATGGAATTACTGAGTCAAAGGTTCTGAATCTATTTTAAGGCTCTTGATACATGGTGGCAAATTGCTTTCCAAAAGGCTGTGCCAGTTGACGTGTCTGGCAGCAGCAAGGCCTGAGTCTTCCTTCAGGCCTGCACATGGGTACATTAATCATTCAAAAAATACCTTAAATTTATTGGAGTATAGTGGATTTACAGTGCCGTGTTAGTTTCAGCTGTACAGCAAAGTGATTCAGTTATACACACACACACACACACACACACACACATATATACATATATGTATATATATTCTTTTCTAGATTCTTTTCCCTTATAGGTTATCACAAACTACTGAGTATAGTTCCCTGTGTTATACATTAGGTCCTTGTTGATTATCTATTTTATATATAGTAGTGTGTATATGTCAATCCCAAACTCCCTATTTATCCCCTCCTTTCCCCTTTGGTAACCATAAGTTTGTTTTCTATATCTGTGGGCCTGTTTCTGTTTTGTAGATAAATTCATTTGTATCTTTTTTTTTCAGATTCTACATGTAAGCGATATCATATGATATTTATCTTTCTTTTTTTAAATGAGATATAACTTGCATACCGTAAAGTGCAGAAGTCTTCAGTGCATTAGCTTGGTGAATTTTCACATAGGTACATCTGTGAAAGTGCTACCCAGATCAAAATATAAACTTGGATATTTGTATTTCCATCATCCACAGAAGGTTCCCTCCTAGCCCCATCAGTATCTACCCCCTCTCGGAGGTAACCATTATTCTGAAAGGTCCTCATTTTCCAGTGATTTCTGAAAGTTTCTTCTCTCATCTGAAGTGACTTGACAGGTGATATCTGAGAGGAGATCTCCATGTTCTTGGACCTACGCAGACTTCTCCCACCTCATGTTGGCAGGTCAGAGCAGACCTGCACCGTCTTTATTTTATTTCTGCCCAGTTGCCTGTACGGAGCTTAGCTTCTTATGTGCTTGGGTTGTCTTAGGATCACTTGTGACTGTGCCCACCATATCCACTACCGTTTTTTTCCTTCACCCCAGGAATTAACAAAACCAACTGCCATCTGTTGTGAACCACATGAGGTAGCAGGTAGGGGTGATGAAGGTGTGTTACAGAAATAAAGCAGAAGCGATGCTGCCTTTGAAAGAAACAGCCCCTCACCCCGCCTGCCCCTAGCTGTCTTCTTTCTATAGATTAGTTAAAACAGAGGGCGTGTGAAGTGCTTGGTTTGCAGATCTTGCAATACGTTGCCAGGGTGGAATTGCCCTTTGTACTGAAGTCCTTAGGAAGTAGATTTAAAATGGAGTCTCCTAGGGCGAGTAGGACAGGCTGAGGTTATGGTATGTTTGTGTTGGTCACTCTGCTTTGAAGTGTGGGATCAGAGAGTGGATACTCACTTGCTCAGACTAATGGGTCATTTTGCTGTTGATATTGATGAAAATCATGGCTCCTAATTTTCCATGAGAGCTTTATTCAGCCGACTTCATCTTTACTGAGATAGACTGGCTCTTCATGGGTTAAAAAGCACCTGAAATCCTCTCTGGTAACCAGATAGAGATCAACATCAAGGTTAGGAACATCATGGGCAAGAACTTAGGGCTCAACAGCAGTTGCAAGTATACATTCCGGTGTCCAGGTCAGAAACCGAGACATCTAGCCCAAACCGAAAGATGAGGGAGCCAGTCAACAGTGATGGAGTGTCTTCAATAGGCCAAGTACAATGTTAGGTGCTCTCATATGCTGTTCCTCATTTAATATTCACAATTAGATAGGGAGGATATTATTCCCCTTTGCTGATGAGGAGATTGAACATGTCCAAAGTCTCATAGTTAAATTTCTTCTTTGCCATCCCCTCTTTTCCCACTACTGATACATTTCAAGATGTATATCCTCCTCCTGTTTTCCTTCTCCTTTTCATCCTTTTTGTCACTGTGGACCTTAGGAAGCCCATGAGCCTATGACCTGGAGTATATCAGCAGCCCCCATGGCACCTATAGGGGTTGCACGCACAGAGCACTCAGTGATTCCCAGGCTTGAATAACGCTGTGACAAAGACAAAGTTCTGATTCGGAAGACGGCTTTTGTAGCCACAGTCTATATAAAGGCACAAACGGTCTCTGACTATTCCAAGGGCTCCTGAGTGATTTCTGATCAATGGAAGCTCTTTGGTTCCCCCAGCTGCTGCCTTAAAATCAATATCATTATCCAACACTGATCATCCAGTGTATTCCTTTGCCACCTTCCCCACTCGCATGCATAAAGCACTTGACCGTGTTTTATTTTAGTATTTCACCAGGGAGCTTTCAAGCTTCTTAATTAATAACAAAAACATATTAAGCTGGAAAGAAACGGCCTGACTATAGCGCATTCCTTTACCAAGTATCTGCAGACAGGTCCCCATCTGGCATACGCACTGGGAGCTCCCATTCTCTCCAAAGACTCGTGAACATTCACACCTACAGCGCTAGATCAGAACAGACATGAAATTCCAGCACCAGCAGGTTGTTATAGGTGTTCTCTGGAAAGAACAGTGGTAACATAATTAGTGCATCTAATTATCAGTGTGTTCACACGCTTTATATTTTCCAAGAACCACAGCAGTGCTATGCAGTCAAAATATGATGTGTGCCACATATATAATGTAAAATTTTCTAGTAGTCACATTAAAAATGTCAAAAGAAACATGAAATTAATTTTAATACATTTTATTTAACCTGGTATATCCAAAATATTATCATTTCAACATGGAAGTACTATAACAGAGATTTTACATTCTGTTTTGGTACAAAGTCTTGGAAAATCAGGCGTGTAATATATACTTTACAGCACATCTCATTTTGGACTGGCCACATTTCTAGTGCTCAAGAGCCGTATGTGGCTACTGGCTACCATATTGGACAGCACAGGCCCAAAGAAACTTGTAGTGCAACCTTTCCTATAAAGATGGAGCTACATTTGTTCATGGGCAAATTAAAAAACAAACAAACAAACAAACGGTGCGTTTATGGAACCCCCGCTCTATGCTAGGCACTGATGGGGGAGACGAAAGAGTGCAGGACAGCGTCTGCCATCAAAGCAGTCACACCTGAGAAGTGAAGTCATTCTGATTGTAATTTATAATGTCTCCAACCACGAGGTGGTTTTTGTGATTAATTCTCAAGCAAGTGATTTAGCTTGTAAAAGACCGTGTCTTTAGAAGAAAAAGTAATCCTTGCTAGTTGAAGTAGTCAGGGATGTTTCATGGAGGACAAGGGACATTGGACAAATATAATATTTATCTGAGATGGAGAAAGGGCAGAGCAAACAAGTTAGGCAGGGGGTACAGCTTGAGCAAAGGTGTAGGATTGCTTAAGTATCAGAAGCATCGTAAGACAGTGAGTAGATTAGCTTGGCTATAACTGGGAGTTCACATAAAGGGAATTGTAGGAAGAGAGGTGGGATTTCTTTTGGCCATATTACAGAGAGGGGAAATGTTTAGAGAGATCGCTGAGGTGCTTTCCATTAATAACCGTGATGAAAATAACAATAGCAACCAGCGTTTGAGTGATTAGAAGTCAGTCCCCCTACTAAGTGCTTTATATGTATTAGGTCATTGAATCTTCCAAATGAGAAAGCTCAATTCTCTAGAGAGGTTGAGTGACTTGTCTAAGGTCACACATTTCGAAAGTTGGCAGAGCAAAATTTTGAATCTGAATGTAATCTGAGCCCAGAGCATTCACCTTAACTATTAGCAGCTATGCTCCTGAGAAGGTTGGGGGCAGTGATCTGTGTGCTTTGTGTCATGGGAGGTCCCCACCTCTATTGACAGAGGTACTACAGGCATGCTGAGGTACCACATGGACATATGGTAGAAAATCTCCAGCCAAGGATTCTCAGCGGTTTGTTTCTTCTGAAGAGATCCAAATGGGCCCAGTTCAAATGATACCTCTGGGACTTGACTGCAGTCATTAAACATAGGTCTTTATAACCCAGTGTCCCATTAGTTGGTTTCCTCTTTTCTCTTTCCTCAGTACCCCGAAGTCATGCTAGAATACTGGAATCTTCGTAGACCATTTAGTTCAATGCTCTGATCTTATAAAAAGAGCAAACTGAGGCCCAGGGAGGAAGGGACTTGCTCAGGGTCCCACAGTTGTAGAAGTGGCAGAGCTAGGCCCTCATCAGGGTTCTTCCCACCCGGAGAGCTATGCTAACATTTTCCAAAGGCTTTCTCAATAGAAAACAACATATTCAGAATAGGAAGTGTACTTCAGTGACTCTGAGTAGTTGTTTTAGCTGTCTCTGGCTTTTTAACAGTTGAAAAACTGTATCATAGATGATAGGTATCCCTGAATTAAGAGATGAATTTCAGCAATGACTGCTCTGAAATGAGTTTATGGTAAGTGGACTCAATAGTCTTATGAACTTTGATAAAATCAGATGTCCTTCAAATGGAAAAAATGTCGACCCTGCTGAATAGAATAAAATTGTGCTTAGGAATGCAGCAAATCTTTAAAACTCACATTTAAAAGAAAAGCACAGACTTTTAAAATTAAAACCTTACTCTGAATACGGTTCCAGTTGGAGTACGAATCATAGAAAGAAAATGCTTAGCGTTAGAAACTGTACTCAGATGACCACAGAGTGGAGGCCAGGCATTCTGGCAGGTGTTCAGGCCACCTTCCTTATCTGACAAACTGCTCACCACACAGCACTCAGCGGCCCTCTAAGTCTGGCCTCAAATGTCCCACCACTTTTCTTTACCGTTTTTCTTCTGACCTCTAACATCATTTAACTTTATGGACTCCTTTGCCCAATAATACACGGTCTGTTTTTCTACTTTCCTTGGAAGAAATAACAGCCTAGAAATTGAAGGCCGGAAATAGCTGGTTGCTACTTAATGTTTGATGCTTTTTCTCGTGTCTGCCGGGACCTGGTGTTTGTCGTGCTCTTAAGCAGGGCGAGGAGGGACCAAAAGAGGCAAAGGCAGTCCCTGCCATAGTGAAGCATAGTCATTTTAGAGAACAGAACAAAACTCACAAGACAGTTAGCAAACAAAAAATAATACAAGATAAACAACGAGGACATACCGTATAGCACAGGGAACTATATTCAATATCTTGTAATAACCTATAATGAAAAGAACCTGAAAAAAAAAATATAAAACTGAACCACTTTGCTGTACACGTGAAACATTATAAATCAACTATACTTCAATTAAAAAAAGAACATATTACAAGAGTGTGCTGCATGTTGTGCAGATCTTGGGTGGAGTTGGATTAGATTGCTTCTGTGTTGCATCGATCGATTGGTCCATGTTGACCATTCCATTTCTGAACTTCTCCCAGAGGGACAAGATGGCAGAGTTTAGGCCCCCAAATTTACCAGATGTAAGTTCTCTTCAAGCATGATGAATACTTCTCCTTCGAGGAATGTTCCTAAAGTGGGTTCTCATCCCATGAGTTTTGTGCGTAAAAAGGACTCTGTAGTCAAATAATTACTTACATGCCCTCCTCTTGGAAACTGAAGAGACACGTTAGTATATTAAAGGCTTTTAGAAGTCTTGCAGCCTTGACTTGAACCCAGTATTAACCAAACTGATCTGCCTACAGAACCTTTTTTTTAAAAAAAAAACATGTTTATTTATTTATTTGGCCGCGCCGGGTCTTAGCTGCGCCACGTGGGATCTTCATTGCAGCATGCGGGATCTTTAGCTGTGGGAACTTTAGTTGCGGCATGTGGGATCTAGTTCCCTGACCAGGGATCGAACCCGGGCCCCCTGCATTGGGAGCACGGAGCCTTAGCCACTGGACCACCAGGGAAGTCCCTGCCTACAGAACCTTAATTTTGTAACCCGTATCCTGTGGGCCTGGTGGGGTCCAGCAGAACACACTGATTGTCGGCCCCCATTACTGGCGAAATGCCTGGCTCAGTTACAGTTCTGTCAGCCTCTGGACATTCCAGATGGAAGTCTTGAGCAGGAAGTAAGAAAGAGAAGTGAGCCCGAGCTATTTTCACAACAGGCTTCTGACTGAAACAACTTCCCTGTGTGTGGTTGATAAACATTTTCCCTCTCTTAAGGGAAAGTCATGCACAGAAACAAGCACATATAAATAATTTACCAAGCTGTAATATGCTATAAATAACAAGCCTACTAAATAATGAATTAACCCAACTGCTGATTCATAGGTAGATGTCTCTTGTAAAGCAGCATTTTTATGGATTTTACAGCTTAGTTAATATCCACTCATATTTCATTAGGACGGTTCGGGTGAAGTATTGGGGTAATAATCTGGATATATTTGAAAGGAGCCCAGGCAGAGCTTGGGGAGCTGCCAGGATCCCTTCCTTTAAGCCAGAGCCTGAGGGGTGCTGGTACTGGGCCTTACCCTTCTCTTTCCTCCATGTTCTCAGTTTGCCCAGCTCCTCCATGCAAACCTGACATGCTGTCCTCTCTGAGACCGTGGGCAGGGATGGAGGTCGAGGTAGCTCTGGACCAGTGGAGGGAAGAGAGGCAGACATCACTTGGGCCTACTGGACAGAGCCAGCCCATCTGAGATACCGTGACATCAGTACACAGACTCTGGGGCCCAACTCTTGGTACTTTGATCTTTACTCTATCACGTATTAACTTTGTGACCTTGGACAAGTCCCTTAAACTCCTTGTGGCTCAGTTCCCTCATCTGTAAAACAAGGACAATAATAGTACCTACTTCCTCAGGTTCTTCTTTTTTTTTTTTAAAAAACAACACACATTTATTATCTCACAGTGACCTACTTCCTCAGGTTCTTATGAAGATTAAATGAGTTTGTATTGTCAAGTGCTTTGTATTTGTATTTTTAACTGTTAGCTATTATATTCATTGGGAAAGGACTGATTTAGACTCTTTATTTTGGCTTTCTCCAGCCCCAGTGTTGGACTCTGAGAACTTGGCTCCTGAGGGATTGGAGGGTCTGGTGGGGGGGCCACTCAGATACCTCCTCTTGCTTCCAAAAAATAGGAATGGGAAACAGGAACCGTGATTTCATGAGAGTCAGGAAAAACTGCTTTTGACTAACTTTCAGTTATTAAAAGTAAGAAATGTTTATTTTAAAGGAATTTTATATATTTTTATCAGTGGGGGTTTTTTGAGAAGGAGGTGGCAAGAATGATCAGTCAAGTCACTTTGAAAAGGAGGAGATGTGGGACTTCCCTGGTGGCGCAGTGGTTAAGAATCCGCCTGCTAATGCAGGGGACACGGGTTCAAGCCCTGGTCCGGGAAGATCCCACATGCCACGGAGCAACTAGGCCCGTGAGCCACAACTACTGAGCCTGCGCTCTAGAGCCCGGGAGCCACAGCTACTGAAGTCCGCGCGTCTAGAGCCCGAGCTCCGCAACAAGAGAAGCCACTGCAACGAGAAGCCCGCGCACTGCAACGAAGAGTAGCCCCTGCTCGCCACAAATAGAGAAAGCCCGTGCGCAGCAACAAAGACCCAACGCAGCCAAAAATAAAATAAATGAATAAATAAATTATTTAAAAAAAAGAGGAGGAGGAGATGTGAATTTCACAGTCAAACGTTAATTTGTTCATTGGAGCTGATGCCAGAATAGGAAGGCTGCTGTTCCCTACGTGTGGTGACACCCAGTGCCCTGGGACGTGGAGCATAGAAATGGACATGCTTGTCGTTCTAGTTCTCCTCAGGGATGGAGTGGGAGTAAGTGTATTGCCCTTTATGCCATCACACCACCAACATAAACCCCACCACCAGCCTAATGAATGGCACAGCAGCTCGGGCCCTTGCTCCAGTTTGTGGCCGCTTACAGGCTAGTGATGAGATGCCCTTTCCCCAAGTCTTCCAGTCAGTGATCAGAGCAGACATTCCTGCTTAAGCCACGTTGTAGATTTAGCTCATCACAGCGATTCTTGACAGCCATCTGACGCTCCCTTGGCCCTCCCCTCCCTGGATAGCGCTGCCATTTCTCTGCATGGTAGTCTTGTGGTTTGGTCTTCAGCTTGCTGTCTGTCCCTCTTTCCCACATGTTACATGGACTTCCTCAGATCCTACCAGGAGGGCCACTTGTCCATTCTTCCTTCTCTATCTCCTGGGTTCAGAAATCTATGGGGGTCATTCCTGGTCCTCTGGCTGCCCTGCCCCCACCATCTACCCCAGCTTTAGGCTGGACCCGTGGCAGTGCCCAACTTTCTGCCCTTTAAGGTAAGGTGATCACCTTGGCTTGGGCCCTGCCTGTTAAGGTTTTTCATCTGTTTTGTAGAAAGACGATAGCGAGGAAGCAGGGGGCCTTTGGACTGACAGGGTTGAACTCTCTCAAACGTTTTCTTAAATGCCTGGCACTAAGAGGTATAGCCATTAACTTGCAGTAGACCGCAGGCTGGGGAGGTGCCTTCTAGAATAGCCAATCAGCACAGTGCCTTCTAAAAGAAAGGAAGAGCCACCCCCCTGCTGCCTTGCAGCCTTCTCCCTTAGCCTTTGGAATGAAAAGCTTCACAGCTCACAATTACCATTTGGCCAAGCCCCCTCCTCACCCCTACCCCCGTGAAGTGGAAAGAAACACGCTGGTGTGACATTCACTTTGACAAAGCTCTTTTTCTTTTCTCTACTTCTCCAAAAGAAAAAAAAAAAGCCAAAAGAAATAAAAACAGTTGCTAAGCTACTGGGTGGGCCCTATCCGTGTGTTTTGTTGCCATCCCAGCTTTAAGGACTCGTATTATCACATATTCAGCAGCTTAAACTAAAGAAGAGGGGAAAGGGGGATGTCGGAGAGGGCTCCTTTGTCAGTTCCCTTGTCAGGTCAAGTGCTTGGCTCTGGGAATGCAGGTGACCTGGAGCGTGTCAACTACCGATTCTGTCTCCAGGTGGGAAAAAAGGAGGGGGGATTTCTTTCCAATTCTCAGACTGGTCCCAAAGAGGATGCTGTTTGGGGGCCTTGTCTTTCTTTTATATTTGTTTCACGAAGGTCAGCTCTCAAGGAAGCCTGGGTCACGTTCTTAGTTCTCTAAGCATTGTATTTTGCACACATCGCATGCAATTGATGCTACTATGGGACCTGGGCTCCAGTCGGCCCTGGTGAGCTCCTAGCTCAATGTTCCAGAAAGCCTACAAAGCCAGACCTTCTGTACTTTTCCCTAGACTGTTGTAATATTTTATATTGTTTTGTGGCTCCTGAATTTTCTTTGCAACACTGGGTCAATCCCAGGTTAAGCAGGTCTTCATTTAACCACGTTCAGTTGCCCTTTAAATCCTGCATGTTTAGAACTTGTTACTGTCTACAAATGCCAGGCCCCCAGTGGGTACTGAGGATCACTTCCCCACTCTTAGTCCAAAGGCATTAACACCAAGAATGGCAGGAAAGGCTTTTCCACCCATCACGCGTTGGTTCTCAGTGTGGGGACAATGGGAGCCTTACTGACTTTAGGCTTGTTTTCATCAACTAGCTCATTCTGTGTAAAGTTAGGTTTAGAAAAAAAAATCTTATAACAAAAATTAATGCAGCCTGGGACACCCTTTGTGGAGGCTACATTGAAAATATATCTTAAATAAAAACCCAGGAAATTGTCCCTTCTGTCTCTCACCTGTCATAAGAAGCAATAGAATTCTATAGCCCATTCAGTGGCATATTTAATTAAGCAACCTATCTGCTGAATGCACTGGGGGTTGGCTGACAGTGCTTTTCACTGCTGATTTGGATGACAAAGGATGTGGTGAGATATTCAACAGTCTGGTGGAATGGAAAGTAACTCCCAATTAGTCACACCTACCTATTTCTCTTGGCATGTTGCATTCGCTCTGATAATACAGAAAATAGACTGTCTTTTATTTATTGAGAAAGTCACTGGACACCAACCTCTTGCCTTTGCTCTTCCACAGTGAGCCCTGACTGAGTTTTGCACACATTCCCATTACAGATGAATAGAGGTTTCGTCATAGGTGGGAAACTTCTAGCTTGTCGTTTTCAAAAGAAAAGATGTTTAGGTGCTCATTTTAAGCCTAGTGCAGAACCATTCCTGGTGATCATTCTTTGTTTTGGTGGGAGTTAGTGCCTATCCCTAGGGTATGATAGTATTAGTGACAATTATGGAGTGTTTACCAGACACAGGCCAAAGTATTCCATGTATTACTCCTATGTTTTCCTGTGAAGTAGATACTATTACTATTCTCTTTTGCAGATGAGGAAACTGAGGCTCAGAAAGCTTAAGTAACTTGCCTCTTAACTAGTGAGTGATAGAGTGAGGCTTAGGACCTACAGCTCCTCTACCCTGCAGCCCATGTTCTTAACCACTAGTCTACTTTGTCACTCTAGGAAGCCAAAAGGGTTTGTGATCCCAATACCATGATTAATATTAGGTGGGGGAATTACAAAGCTTTGTGGGGGGAATCTCTCCTCTGAAGTCAGGTCTGTGATGCCTTGGGGAATCCACAAGGACCTTCAAATTAGATGCAGATGTATATGTATGTATTCTGGGGAGCTGGGCCAGTTTTCATCAGCTTCTTGAAGAAGTTCACGACACAAAGATGGTTAATAACTTCCATGTATACCTAAAATGCATACAGTGCTTGCTGCGTGCCAGGCTTTATATACACAGTGCTTTATATACATGAATATAAGCAAACTCATTTCATTCTCACCACAGCCATAGGAGGGTATGATTATCATGCCCATTTTACAGAGGGAGAAACTGAGACTAAGAGCAGTAACTTGGCCAAGGCTACAAAGCTGTAAGTGTCAGCACCAGGAGGTGAAGTCAAGCAGTCTGGCTCCTGAATCTTTGCTTTGAAACACTTTTGACTGCAAGTTCCTTTTTATTCACTTGCATATCTCCTACCACGGTGCCTGATACGTAGTGAGTTTTATGGATATTTGTTGAATTGATTTGCATACTGCCGACCTCGTGTAGATTTTGTCTTAAGAGTCATTCTCAAAAGTCTGAGGCTCCATAAATCTGGACTGGATGAATGAAGAGAATCAACACAGTCAAAAGATAATTTATCAGAGTTTTTCAAGACAGGTGGCTTGGCCAAGCATTGGCACTTTGCTTTTAGTCAGGGCTCCCTGGAGGGCTGTTGCACGGATCCCCAAGCCCATTCTTCTAGATTGTTCAAAGTGGTTATAAGGTACCTCTGAGTATGGGCTAGGTAACTTTGATGGTTCCATGAATGTAAGTGGAGTTTTGTGTCCTAATTACTATGCATAACTTCCACTACCTCTTATCTCCAAGTAATCAAGCAGAAGCCACTGAAACCTTTTGCATGTTGGCATGAACCAAATCTAGGTCTCTACATGGTATTATCGAGGGGAGGGTGGAGGGGCACCCAAGTTCTGTTCAACTGCCCAACACAAGTTCCACTGTAGTTGAGTTTCTAGGTTGGAGCATTCTGAAAAATCGGAACAGTTGGCTGTGATTGTGGAGGGTGCAGGGTGAGCTGGCGAGCCGGTGAGTAACACGGTGGAGCAGCTTGAGTTTTTAATCACCTTGATGACATGTTGCAAGGTTTAACTCTGTGGCCTCCACTGTTCCCCTCGTTTTGCCTGCTGCGGTCTCATTTTACTTTTCATTTTATTCTCTGATCACTGCCGATGAGAGCCCTGTGTCCGCGCTGCTTCTGTTGCCTGCCTCCCGGCCTGATGGGCCTCTTTGTACTGAGGCACAGAACCCAGCTGGCGGCTGGAGTTCCCAGGGCCCGGAAGCTTCATTACTCTTTGTTGGCAGTGAACTCCAAAGTTACTGGCTTTGGAGTTGGGTTTTCTCAAGTATAATAGCTTAACATTTGTTCTCAAAGTTGAAGGTCCCCCCCCGCCCAAATTAATCAAGATGCATAAGCTAATTGTAAGCCAACAGATATTTTAAGAAAACTGCCCTCCAGTAGAGACCGTTGCATGAACTGCAGACTCTTTTCCCAATAATTAATATGCTTCTTTTATTTCCTTTGAGGTGGAAAACAGTTGTTGACAAGGATTCCCTACGCATTTGGTTCAAATAACTAATTTTGTACCTGGAGTACTAATTACAGTAGTGACACCATCCTTTCCTATTAGGTCTCTCACTTGAAGAACTCAAAGCCATTTAGAACCGTTGGATCTTGGGGGCTAGTTTAATCAATTCGTGGGCAGTGTAATGGTGAACACTGATCAGAAATATAGCTAACGTCTTTAATTGAGCCCCTACAAATTCAAAAGGTAATAATTCAGACAGTGAGAACAAAATAAGTCTATGATAAGAAGAAAGTAAGTTGGCAAAGGGGTTACTTAAACTGCCAAGTAGAGCACGCTTTTAGAAGTGCCGGTTCATATGTGATGAACTGGTAAGTAGATACAAGACATTCCATTAATAGACTCAGAATCTGAAGGTTAAAAGCCATATAGCACAGCTGTTCAGGACTCAAAAAACATTTGTTGAGCAATGCTATGTTCTGGACCCTGAGAATACAATTATTTTGGTAACAGCTTTATTGTGATATAATGAAAAGAACATATAATTCACCCATTTAAAATGTGCAATTCAGTGGTTTTGAGTATATTTACAGAGTTCTGCAATCATCTCTATAGTCAATTTTAGAGCATTTTAATCACCTCAGAAAGAATCCTCATATCCTAGTATACTCGCCAATCCCCCCATCTCCCTCATCCCTAGGCAACCACTATGGGGCACAAATTTGATTAAAACACAAGATCTGCCTTTGAGGGGTTTGCACCCTATTGAAAGAGACACCGAGCAGATAAAACGTACCCACCGTAGCCTCCTAGAATGTTGATGCTGAGAGGGACCAAGCAGATCATGGGATATAATCTTCTCATTTGACATATGAGGAAACTGAGGCTCAGAGAGGAGAAATGACTTGCCTACGGATACACATAGAGCAGAGGCAAGATGAAAATTCATGTATGCTGCCATCTTAGCATGCTGCAACGCTAATTACAATACGAACTTTTGGAGCTCAGTGGCAGTTAAGAGCATGGATTCGAGAGCCAGCCTGTCTGGATTTGACTCTCAGCTCCTCCTTTTATAGGCTGTGTAACCTCAGGCAAGTCACTTAATCTCTCTGAGCCTCAGTTTCCTCTGTTGTTGAAGTAATAATTGTACCTACCTTACAGGTCTGTTGTGAAGATTAAATGAGTTAATGTATGTTAAGTATTTAGAATACTGTTTGCAATAGAAGAATTACATAAGTGATTGTTATAATGTTATTACCTAGTCATTGAACATGAAAATATGTATTTTATTAGATCTAGAAATAGACTTTACATATTTGTTCTTCAGCTTTTAAACCCTGACTGCCCTCATGCAGAGCTTCTATTCAGTTTCTTCCGACATATACTTTTGAGTGTTGAGTGCTGGGTATAAAAAAGATGTTTAAGAAATAGTCTGTAGACTTAAGGCGTTCAGAGTCAAGTGAACAGATACGGCAGGTGAACAGATATGTAGCTATAAATCAAACTACAGGAACTGCCCCAAATGAAGTACACACGAAATATAGAGGGTATTGGAAAGGCTTCCTGAAGGCAGTGGTCTTTGATTTGAGTTTTGAAATCTGAGTCGGATTTCATCAGGTTGAAAGGCATGAGAGAAGTCATTCCAGGGTAGGGTAACAGCAGAAGCAGAGGAAAGCAAGTATTTGCCATGGTCGGAGAAAGGCTAAGTGTTCTATGTGTCCAGAGCATAGCAAGTGAGCCTGAAAATATAGATTGGGAGTGTACTCAGTAGGAAAAGGGAAGAGAATTGATAATTATGGGCCCCTACTATGCACCAGGCTCTGTAAAGTACCAAGTACTGAATGTGTATAAGGTAACTCACTTGATTCTCACCATCATCCTGAGGAAGCAGATGCGAAGAGGTGGAGTAAACTGATCAATATCACACCTAGCAAGTGGCAGAGTCTAGATTCAAACAGAGATCGCCCTCTGACCCTACTGCCCACACTCTTTCTACATACCACAGTAACCCCTGGACTTGTATGCCAGTTTGGACATTATAGAAAATGGGAGCTTTGAAGGTTTTTGAATATGGAGGAAACACGTATTCATTGTAGTTTATTTATTATTTATTCATTTATTTATTTGCTTTCTCTGGCAGTAGGGTAGAGGACGGTTTAAATGGAGGAAAGATGAGAGACCCAAAATAATCAGTTGTGACACTTTCACAACATGTAAAAGGTAGTGAGGACATAGACTAGGGCCATGGAAATGGAGAGGAAGAGATACAAGTAAGAGAAGCTGACTGGACAGGACATGTGACCAATGCGATGTGGTCAGGGCAGAGATGAAGGAGAGTCAACCATGAAGGCCTCTGGTTTTCCAGCTCATATGATGTGGTGGATCGCGCTGCTACTCAGTGAAGTAGGAAGCCTGAGCAGAGGCATGGAATTAGGGAAGGAAGGAAAGTGAGCTCAGGTTTGTTGCACTTGGACTTTCTCTGAGTCTTCCAAGTGTAAATGTCCAGTAAGCAGATGGATATATTGGTCTGAAGCTTGAGGGACAATAAGGACAGAATCTGGGCAGAAGAAATGTAGCAAAGAATCAAAACCAAGGAAGCAGGAAGAACTGAAGGGGACCAAGAGTGAGTGAGAGAGATCACCAAAATCACTGGAGAAGAGAATTTGAATAAGGAGGGTGTGGTCGGTATTGTCAGGTGCTACAGAGTCGCCAAGTCAGATAGACTGAAAAATGTCCCTTGGATTTAGCAATTAGAGAGGTTATTGAGGAATAGAAAGCAGACCAAGTCTCTATTAGGGGTGGAAATCATGTGGCATTGGTTTAAAATATGAATGTGAAGTGGATATCTGGAGACATTGAGTGTAGACCACTCTTTCCAGAAACTTGTCTAGTAAGGTGGAGAGTGATGGCAGAATCTTGAAGACAAAACATATCTTAGAGAAATTATCTTTATGATGGGGAAATTTGATCACATATTTTGAGAGAAGAGTCAATCAAGAGGCAGCTAATAAATGTGGAGAGATAAGATAATTGATAAAGACCTTGGAGGAAGCAGGGGAACATGGCAGCCTGACCACAGAGAGGTTAGTTGTGGACTTGAGCCCCTCCTCTGAGATAGGGTTACGAAGAAAGGATGCACAGGGCATGGATAAACTAAGGACTTTTTTCAACAGAGTCTGAGGCTTTCCTGATTAGTTCCTTCTTTAGTTCAGAATTCTCTACTTGTCTAAGAAACCTCGCTCCATTTATACCATGTAAAATCCTTATGGAAACAACAATAACAAAAAACAAACAACTTGATTAAAAATGGACAAAGGACTTGAATAGATATATCTCCCCCCAAAGATATACAGATGGCCAATAAGCACGTGAAAAGATGCTCAACGTCATTAATTATTAGCAAAATGCAAATCTAAACCACACCTCACACCCATTCAGATGTTTAAAAAATACCCCCAGAAAACAAAAATAACAAGTGTTGGTGAGGATGTGGAGACATTGGAACACTTGTGCATTGGTTGGATAATAGTTCTGCTGGTCGGGGCCAGGCTTGGCTGGGCAGAGCTGGACTCACTCAGTTGCAGTCAGCGGGCGGGTCAGCTAGGGGTTGGCCTTTCTAGGATGGCCTCAGCTGGGATGGCTAGTGTCTGCTCCACCTGGACTCTCATCCTTGAGAAAATTAGCCCAGACTTGTTCTCATAGCACAGCACAGGTCTGTCATACAAGAGAGCAAGTGGAAATGCACAGAAGCTTTTCAAGTCTCTGCTTGTATCTCATTTGCTAATATCCCACTGGCTAAAGCGAGTCACGTGGCTGAGTTCAGATTCGGAGTGGGAGGGGTCTACAGAGTTAGAGGGCAAAGGGCAAGGCTATAGAGAGGCCATTAACTGGGGGCACTAATGCAGTTAATCTACTCTAGAATGCTTAGGGAAAGTCTGAGAATCTGCATATTTAACGAGCATCCTAAAGTGATTCTTATATAGGCGATTCATGAATAACATTTTCAGAAATATTAGTCTGGTGTCTCTTGGCACCAAGATTGGAACTGTGATCATGAAAGGTTCAGAAACCTGGGGGTTGTGAGTCGGGGAGCAAATATCCTCTTCTTCAGCTCTAGCTCATGATTCAGGCCGCTTGGTCTCTTGAGGGCAGAGGCTTAAACTAAAGCTATATCTGTGTTTCAGACAAGCTCATATAGTCATTTAATTTTTTGCAAAGAACAATGCAGTTGGAGTAAAGCTGATAAGGTATTATTTTTCAGTGCAAGTCAGGAAGGCATTGTTGGTTTGTTTTGTGTTGCTCTTTATAATATGTAATTTCTATCCCAGGGAAGCTCATAGTAATGGAAATGAAGCATCGAGGTGGTTTATGGGGCATGTGATAGGATCATAAAGTGGAGACTGTTGCTTGGACAAGACCTTTCTTAGAATAGTAATCCATGCAAGGAGAACACGAACATGAACAGGAAAGAAAAGAAACCAGGAGGAAACTCCACAGGGACTTCCCTGGTGGTCCAGGGGTTAGGACTCGGTGCTGCCACTGCAGAGGAGCCCGGGTTCAATCCCTGGTTGGGGAACTAAGATCCCACGTGGTGCGCGGCCAAAAAAAAAAAAAGAGAGAGAGAGAAAAAGAAAACTCCATTTATTTAGCCAGTTGTGTGAGGATTTTGTTCCTCAGACCCTTAGTCAAAATGTGGGATTAGAGATATGCTTTAAGATGTCTGCCCCCGATGCGGGTCATGCGCAAGCGCAGTAGAGGCAGGAACCATGATATTGTGGGATCCAGGCACCAGCCATAGCGCCTGCCACAGAGTGAGTGCTGAGAACACTTTCGTTGAATGAATGTCTGCAGATTTCTCGGATCCATTCTCACAGATTTTTTTAAAAAAAAATAAATTTACTTATTTATTTTTGGCTGTGCTGGGTCTTCGTTTCTGTGCGAGGGCTTTCTCTAGTTGCGGCAAGCGGGGGCCACTCTTCATCGCGGTGTGCGGGCCTCTCACTGTCGCGGCCTCTCTTGTTGCGGAGCACAGGCTCCAGACGCGCAGGCTCAGTAATTGTGGCTCACGGGCCTAGTTGCTCCGCGGCATGTGGGATCTTCCCAGACCAGGGCTTGAACCCGTGTCCCCTGCATTGGCAGGCAGATTCTCAACCACTGCGCCACCAGGGAAGCCCCACAGATTTTTTTTAAATAGATCTTTATTGTTTTTTTGTTTACCTTGTTATTTATTTATTTATTTATTAACATCTTTATTGGAGTATAATTGCTTTACAATGGTGTGTTAGTTTCTGCTTTATAACAAAGTGAATCAGCTATACGTATACATATATCCCCATATCTCCTCCCTCTGTGTCTCCCTCCCACCCTCCCTATCCCATCCCTCTAGGTGGTCACAAAGCACCGAGCTCATCTCCCTGTGCTATGCGGCTGCTTCCCACTAGCTATCTGTTTTACATTTGGTAGTGTATATATGTCCATGCCACTCTCTCACTTCGTCCCAGCTTACCCTTCCCCCTCCCCGTGTCCTCAAGTCCATTCTCTACATCTGTGTCTATTCCTGTCCTGCCCCTAGGTTCTTCAGAACCATTTTCTTTTTTTTTTTAGATTCCATATATATGTGTTAGCGTACAGTATTTGTTTTTCTCTTTTTCACTTACTTCACTCTGTATGACAGACTCTAGGTCCATCCACCTCACTACAAATAACTCGAGGCACATGAAAAGATGCTCAACATCACTAATTATTAGAAAAATGCAAATCAAAACTACAATGCGGGGCTTCCCTGGTGGCGCTAGTGGTTGAGAGTCTGCCTGCCAATGCAGGGGATACGGGTTCGTGTCCTGGTCTGGGAAGATCCCACATGCCGCGGAGCAACTAGGCCCGTGAGCCACAATTACTGAGCCTGCGCTTCTGGAGCCTGTGCTCCGCAACAAGAGAGGCCGCGATAGTGAGAGGCCCGCGCACCGCGATGAAGAGTGGCGCCCACTTGCCACAGCTAGAGAAAGCCCTTGCACAGAAACGAAGACCCAACACAGCCATAAATAAATAAATAAATAAATTTAATACTTGCTACTCTAACTAGCTCCTCTGACATCTCTCTGTATTCATTATTAAAAAAAAAAAAAAAGAAATGGGTGGAATAGATAAGGAGGAGGGCTGGCAAATTTGTATACCTCTGCTTCAAAAAAAAAAACACGAAAGTGAGGTGTCCTGTGGGAGAACTGGACGTGGTATAGCATTAACCTATAAAATGTCCTTCAACATCAGATTGGGAGAACACAATAATGTAAAAAAAAAAAAAAAAAAAAAACTACAATGCGGTATCACCTCACACCAGTCAGAATGGCCATCATCAAAAAGTCTCCAAACAATAAATGCTGGAGAGGGTGTGGAGAAAAGGGAACCCTCTAGCACTGTTGGTGGGAATGTAAATTGATACAGCCACTATGGAGAACAGTATGGAGGTTCCTTAAAATACTAAAAATAGAACTACCATATGACCCAACAATCCCACTACTGGGCATATACCCTGAGAAAACCATAATTCAAAAAGAGTCGTGTACCACAATGTTCATTGCAGCACTTTTTACAATAGCCAGCACATGGAAGCAACCTAAATGTCCACTCTCAGAGATTTTGATTGAGTAGAATAAAGAGTGTTCCTTACACTGTAGTCCCGAAGCCATGTGAATCAGCATCACCTACTTATAGAGTTTGTTTAAAATCTGTTGCCTGGGTCCCACCTTCCACTTGCTGCGTTTGGTGCATGAGAAACCCTCCTTTACACATTTGAAATCCATGAATCGATGTCACTGCCACTCATGCAGTCTCGTCCGGCGGTAGTGGCGTGCGTCTCATTGGCTACCCTGGCCCCTGCTGAGAGACCACTAGAGGGAAGGCGGTGGTCCAGTGCTGATCTGACAACCACCACCCGCCAGCTCTCTTCACATGGAACTGAGGGTGTTCATTTAGCGTCTCTTAGCCATTTAGCTTCAATTTCCTTGTGTTTGCCATTTTTTGGACTCTTCCCCTGGGGAGCCAGAGTTTAAACTCACACCCTGTTGTCATCTTCTTTATTCTAGGGCACAGGAGGTGGCTCTCCACCCCCAAAGCAATCATAGAGTCCTGGAGTTCTGAGCTGTGAAGTATCAGTTGCTTCCAAAAGGCTTTCTTTCCCCAGTGTCTTCGACAATGTCAACTTTCCAAGAGCTGGGATTTGGAAGGAAGTCGAGCAGTGAGCCCTGGGGAGTGAAATGACCGGGTGGTGCCCTCCCAGGCATTACCTGGGCCTGTAGGGTGAGGAACCACAGAGCTTCAAGATAAAATCTCCTTTGCCCCATAGCCTCCAATTACAGGAAACACTTACATCACAGGCACAGTTTTACATGGCAAAACAAATGGGATACTTTCTTCCCTGTCTGGAAGAAAGGTATGTTAATTTAAGTGTGGAGCATGACATTTGGAAATGTGAAAAGAGGTTTCTGGGGAGTCGTTGGGGGTTTGGGTGGAACAGCTCCCTTTTTGTGTGTCTCATTTTTTTGTTGTTCATCCTGTGTCTTATTCAGATGATAATTTTAATGCACCCGTCTGATCTTCTGGAGCACAGATTCAGGGAAAGCCATTTTCTGAGCAGCTCCACAGGGTAAGATTTGCAGACAGGTGGGGAAGGGCTGTGAGGACACTTCTGGAATGCAAGTGAGTGCGCCAAGCCAGCCAAGCTTGAAGTGTCTTGTGGGCTGGGGATCCTCAAGTGCAGTTGCGTAAGAGGATTCAGGAACTTTCCTACTGGGAGCAAATGGCCAGACACCGATGCTGACATTCTCCCAGCCCTCTTGAGGGAGTGCAAACAGAAGCCCTCTCCTGTCACGACATTACCTTCCCATGAGCCTTGTAGCGCGTGTGCTGCTTTGCTCTGATGCCCGGAACCCTCTGCCTTCAGTCGCTTTCTTAGCGTCCTTTCGCCTTGCTTGTACTTCAGCCCAAACCATATGCCGCATGACTTTCCTATTCCCCGTGCTCTTGCTCCTCACGGCAAAGAATCTATCAGCTGTTTCTTGAATCGTTTCTATTCTTTTAAGGTGTTAACATTTTCCATGTTGCCACATTCAGCAATTTTGCCTGCTCTGACATGAGCTCGATAAAGAGCTACAGAAACTGAGTCAAGAGAGAAGCCAGTGACACTGTCCACTCCCTCCTCCCCGTCGCCCACCCTGCCGACAATCATCTCCATCCAGCTCTGCCCATCTGGCCCCTTTTCTTTTTAGGTTTCCTTTATTGTTTTATCTCAGTCAGCTATGAAAAACATCAAGCATTTAAAATACTTGTTGAGGGCTTCCCTGGTGGCGCAGTGGTTGAGAATCTGCCTGCCAATGCAGGGGACACGGGTTCGAGCCCTGGTCTGGGAAGATCCCACATGCCGCGGAGCAACTAGGCCCGTGAGCCACAATTGCTGAGCCTGCGCGTCTGGAGCCTGTGCTCCGCAACAAGAGAGGCCGCGATAGTGAGAGGCCCGCGCACCGCGATGAAGAGTGGCCCCCGCTTGCCGCAACTAGAGAAAGCCCTTGCACAGAAACGAAGACCCAACACAGCCATAAATAAATAAATAAATAAATAAAATACTTGTTGAAAACTCAAGGAAAATCAAGTTTCAACACCTTAGGTTTTAATTGAATCGTGGCTGCCTTAGGTCCGCTCGTTCATGTGCTTGAGAGTATTGTCATTTGCAGCCGTTGTATTCACATCGTCCTGATACAGGATTTCATATTACTGGCGTGGTCCAACGAGAGTAGACCTGGCAGTCCCGCTCTGTACAAAGTGTGGTAGCAGTAAGGAGCGTGGGTCTTAGAGTCAGTCCGATGTGGTTCCAATCCTGGCTCTTCTACATGGTAACCCCAGCCTCGGGCAAGTCAATTTCACCTTTCTTATGTCTCAGTTTCCTCATTTGCAAAATGAGGACACTAGTCCCAACCTCACAGGTTGGCTGTAAGGATTACACGAGAAACTTCCTTTAAATAGCTTAGCACAATCCTTGGCACCTATCATGGGTGCAGATGTCATCATAATTATTGTCACTTCCTTACCCCCTCAGGTAGGAATAGTACAGGCTGCTACACATTGTTCCTCCAGGACAGGGCTTAGCAAACCATGACCCAAAGGCCAAATCCAGTTTGCCTGTGAGCTAACAATGATTTTTACATTTGTAGTTGGTTGCAAAAAGATTAAAAGAAGAGTGCTATTTGTGGCATGGCGAAATGACATGAAATTCAAATTTCAGTGTCCATAAATAAATGTTTATTGGAACACAGCCATGCTCATGCATTTACGTATTGTCTCGGGCTACTTTCACTCTACAACGGCGGAGTTCAGCAGTTGCACCAGAGATCTTATGGCCTGGAAAGTTCAAGTATTTCCTATCATGCCAATCCCTGCTCTAGGTCATTTAGCAGTCTAGAAGATCACAGGGATGGATAGTTTGGGAATTGCTTGCAGATTATCACTGCTCATATCCCTAAACTCTTGTCTGTGTGTGTCTGTGTTGTGCAGAGTGATTCGTAAGGGAAGAAATAATACAAGTCCGTGTAGGACAAATGAGATGAAGCTTTTGTGGCATTTTAGCTAAGGGTTCACTTTGTGCCTTGGAGGGATTAGGAAGAATTTAAGAGTAGTGGCAGAATTGGTTAGATGAGTGTATAGGTCCTTTTGTTTTTCTTTCTCCACCAGAACTTTCTCTGCAAGGGGGAGAGAATGGATGATTAGCTTCTCTTTGTAAAATGGATTGAATTGCTCTTATTAGGTGTGCCGGCATTCTGAGGAATTAGTTCTAAATGTGACACGCCGAGGCAACGTCTCGTCTCAGCACGTATCACCTAACACCCTGTTCTCCCTAAAAAGGCAATTTTTGTAGAGAAATGTAAAGCCTCAGAATATCCAGGTTGGAAGGAGCCTTGGAGATCTACAGGGATGATATTCGTATTAATATCCCTTTGCTGATAGAGATAAAATATCCTGTGGGAAGGCAAAATATTGTGTAATGAATAAGTCCTAGTCCATTCAGTATGTTCAACTAGGATGGACTTTAATAGGTGTTTGTGTACTGGAGCTAATTTTAATACCTGCAAGATATTACATTTCATATGCTTTACAAAATTTGCAATCATCGAGATACACAAACGTAATACCCAGTTTCGAATGATAGGGGGAAGGGTAGGAACGTTTACAGTTCAGGAGCTGGAAACTCTGAGCTCTGCTCCCCAAGTCCATCCTCTGGCCAGCCTTAATGAAATGGCTTCTCAGGAGGGATGAGGTATGTATGGGGCCAGGGAAGAGGTGGGTGAGATCTGGAGGGCTGGTCTCTGAGGGGAAAGGTGTGTATTTAGCTGAGCTGTGCGGACATAGCAATCTGGGTCTCTCTGTCGGCCAGGGGTCCTAGGCTGTGAAGCTGCATGTGGGAGGGGTGAGAGACTGGCCTGCCACAAGGGGAGGGAGGAAAGCAGGGAGGCTGGAGAACAGGAGCTTTGGGACCAGATCTTGCTGAGAGGATCTCAGGACCTCCAACCCCTCCCCTGCTCTTGATTCCTTCACCTTACGGGACTGGTGTTAGGGGAGATGTACTGTTTAATATTTGATTCTCCCCTGGTGCGCCCCATGGTTCTGTGTACAACCAACAAGCCAAGCTGACAAAGACCAGCGAAGGCCAAAGGTGGCCCCGTGTGTATAGAACTGACCCTCCAAGTTCATCAGATACATCATCTACCAAACAGTCTTACCTTACACCCTGAAGTTTCCTTCTTTGTAGGGCTGGGCCTGGCCCCTTTTGCCCTCTAGCCCTCCTTCCCTTCATACTGTCCCCCGGGAACCACACTGAACATCTGTGGATAGTGACGACCGGTAGCTATATACACCAGCATTTCCCCTTTGTACACTGTACTGGTGTAGACTTCCATCTTGATGAGGTTTGGATACAGGGTGGAAATCTGGCTATTTCAATAAGCTGCTTTAAAGAGGAATCAATTTGAATGCCCAAACTACCACTCCAGTAGGACAACAGAGCCCATGACTCTGTCTTGTGACTGGATTTTTAAAAAAAGTTTTATTGGACTATAGTTGATGTACAATGTTGCGTTAGTTTCAGGGGTACAGCAAAGTGAATCAGTTATACATATACACATATCCACTCTTTTTTAGATTCTTTTCCCATATAGGTCATGACAGAGTATGGAGTAGAGTTCCCTGTGCTATACAGTAGGTGTTCATTAGTTATCTGTTTTATATATAGTGGTGTGTATATAGTGACTGGATTAAGCAGGAGAACAGCAGTGGGCACGGCTAGAGGTGTTGACACCATGCAGTGTAATGACTCGTGGGCTTCAGCCTCTTCCCGTAGAATAAGGCCAAGAAGGACCCTTCGACGTCCAGCCTTTGGTGCATGTGTTTTCCTGTATCTGTGCCTCTTCTAAGCGGTGGCTTGTATGATGGACGACATGGGGCAATGGTGACACTGTCGCTGCACTGGAATGTTGGTAACTCCCGCAGAATCGTTCAGCCTCCTAAGCTCAGGGAAGAAGCCTGAGTAAGAAAACCATATGTCAACAGTCCTTCTGCCATATTTCTTCGCTGGAGTCATACTTTTATAAAGGCATAGGCTTAAAGGTGTAAATAAAGCCAATTATTTGAGTTTGCCATTGATTTTCATGTATAAATTATCAATATAGTTTTGATTTAACAATAAAAATAACAGCCTGGAGTTTTATGCCCTGCCATGGCGGTTATGCAGTTGCCAACATGAGCTTTCTGCTCTTAGGCTGTCTCTTTGTACAGGGAAGCAGGTGTTAAAGTTATGCCTGCTGATTCAGAAGAGCTACCTTTTTTTTGAGTACTTACTATATGCCAGGCATCGTCAAAGTGTCTACAAACGTTATCTCATTTAATACCACCAGTAATTCTAGGAGGTAGATTACTGTTTTTATACACAAGTTACAGATGGGGAAACTGAGGCTCGGGGAGTCGCTTGTCCAGAATTCTTGAAATTCTAAGGCAAATCTGCCTGACTTCCAGTCCCAGCAGTTTGCACCATGTTTGTGAACTTCTGCAGGACGCTGCTCTGGGAGGGGTGTCCATTAAGCAGTGTCTTAACGACTTGGCAGAGATAGAAACCTGGAGTTTTAGAACGGAAAACTAGGAAAGCAGGTAAAAGGGAGCAATTTCCTGGGAGACTAGGAAAACCTCAGAGGAAGTTCTAGCTAGTAGGGGCCAATGAATGGAAAACTAGGTGGAGAAGCTGGCCACTTAGCTAACCAAGTAGAGACAGCTTCAGGCCTAGTAGGAACTGAGCAGAATATTTAAAACTGGGCAGGGGTGGCCATGGGCCTGTCCAGGCTTCCTCTGAATGTCCCTTTTCCCCCGCTTCCTTTTCATGGCCATAGTCAAGGAGCGACAGTGCACAAGGCCACACGGCCATGTTCCTGAGGAAGGAGGGAATGGGGGTGGGGAGAATAGGCTCATTACTGGGGCAGCATCCTCTAGGGAGACTCCAAACTTGGTGTGATGACTGTAGCGGCAGGAGAGCTTTCAGCCCCCTTCTCTGCTCAGGTTGACCTCCCCTTTCTGACCAGGTCCTCTTCAGTCCTAGTTCTGGTCATTGTATGGTAGATCTGAAGCCACTCTTCCTTGGGTGTCTGAGACTGGAAAAATCACAACGTCTCTTGTTGAGCGTTTTTGTGCACAGACCACTAGGTGCAGAGGTGAAGGTGCATTCCTGGCACCCCGCTGTTCCCCTGGTCTTCAGTGAGTTTTCACCTATTATCAACTGTCCTTGGAAACATTAGTTAGCATCCCAGAAGTTGAGCAAGAAGTCTTCTTCTAGAGGGAGCAGCTGGTCTGCTCTGTTTTTCGAATCTCCAAGTTGATTTTGGAATGAAGGTTTGTTTTCCCACGAAAGTGTTACTACTTTATAGTCTCCCCCTCGTCTGTGAAACTCAAGAGAAGGCAGGCAGCCTTGCTGCAGGAGCAGACCACAGACTGTGAGGACAGAGACGAGAGGCATCTGGTTTGCCCTTCAAATCAAAGCCAACTACAAAGGTAGTGTGACACATACCTATTGATATATGTTACCAGCATTGCGCTGCCTGGTCTTTAGGCAAAAGCAATAAGCAGAGTACCTAAACGACTGTCATTAGTTTTATGTGTCCGAGGTTTCGTTCTTCTCCTGGGTTAGGTTTTAAACTAGCTAGAGTAGCACCATGATAGCTTTCTCTAGTACCGTGTTCGGCCTCACTTGTCCTTGTCACCAGCCTTTCACACACAACCCCATTAAAGAGTAGATTTCTCTAATTACATGTTATGCAGGTGTTTTGTGTTACAAACAATGTTTAATTGTATTCATTCAAACAGGTCACAATTAAAATCTATAAATCCTTTAAGCCTTTATAAAAGTTCCACCATCCACCTTACAGCTTAGCATTAATATTTCCTCTGGAGTGGAAAAACATCTCATCCTGTATTTCTCTGAGGTACCATTTTTTGTTATCAATAAAAACAAAAGACACATGTTTCATTGGATCCCTTAGGTATCGATTAAAAAAAGATTTGGATTCCTTGCTTGCCAGGATGGTTCCATAGAACATCTTAGAACTATCCTTTTTCTCACATCCTTTGAGGATGCACCCAGTTTAATGTTTTCCTTCCAACTACCATGTGATGAGGTTAACAAGTGCTACCCACTTGAGTGCAGGCAGCAGAAGTTCTCTGAGAGAACACAGGTCTGCTGCACGCAAGGGACCCGAGAGAAGGCCACCTCAAGTTCTATTCCCATGTTGGGCCAAGGGAGGAAGGAAACAGATAGCAGCCACTTGACACTGAAATCCTGCTGACCTGGGGGGGGGGTGGTCCAAGCAGTTGGAAGTTAACTGTCTAATCCATCAGAGGACAATCCTAACAAGTCCCCTTTCTAAATCAAAACAGTTAATATTTCTTTCCATACTTTATCTCATAATCAATATTCAATTTTCAAGGCAGTGAAACTAATCAAATCATATAAAATGAATCTAGCACAAGAGGAGGGAGGTAGAATGAGTAAGCTGCAAAGGGGGCTGAATGAGAAAATAGGAGAATGTTTGTAACTATAGGATGTCCTTCCTGTGGATTAACTTCTACGGGAAACCTGAGCTAAGCTCTGTGACATGGGGCTAATGATTTGTCCCTTGAAACACCAGGATCAGGAGGCAGGAACAATACTCAGAAACCAACCAAGTTCTTGCGGCCCTTCTCTCTGTGGTACTGGAGTGTTTCTAGTGATGAGATTGGGCGTGTAATTCCTCTGGAGCCCATAGTTGCAGACCATGGTATGACGGGGTTCTCCTGCACTCCAAGGCAGGCTGTGGGCTTGAGGTAGGCACGTGGGTCAGCAGTCAGCATAGGGGATGGTGGGAGTGAGATGCTCTGGACCATGATTCTGGCATCTAGACTCTTGAGAATTGGTTCTCTCACACCCCACCTTACCTTATCTTTACTGTACCCTTTCATTACAGCCTTTGCCAGCAGCTAAGGAGATCAGCATGTCCTGTAAGGTCTTTCCAAGAGAAGGAGAATAATAGTTTAGATTTACTGAGAACTTTTGAAATGCACTAGGCATCTCACACGTAGTATCTCATTCAATCCTTTCCATAATCCTATGTTATCTTCACATTACAGATGAAGGAAGTGATGCTCACAGAGGGGTTATCCTGTCATTCATACAAAAGCAGTCAGTGGCAGAAGCACACTCAACAGCTCAAAAATGAAAGAGGGCACAGTATTTCACATGGAGATTGACACTGACTTTGTTGGGGATGAAATAAAGTGACCCAGGTATCAATGTTTAGGAACTTACATGGGATGGCATTGTCCTACTCCCTAGCACTTCACCTTTCTAATTAGTGTCTAATTAGAAATAGTTCCAATCAGATAGACATTTCCAGAAACATTTGTAATTATCCCAAGTCCTATCCACCAGTTTCTCTGAAGGGGCTTTCAAGGCCTAGAAACTCACCTCTTATTAAGGGTGCTGATCTGCCTCTTAAAGGTTCTTCCCTTGGCTATATTTGACCATTCACCACAAAGAACCAAGATGGTGCCTTACTTTTCTGATGGGCCACTAGAAATTGTCAAAAGATCGTTAGGCTCAAGGACATAAATTGCTCATAATCCAGTACCTGGGGGAATGGGCTTGCAAGAACTTCGTAAAATGGAATGATGCTACTCTAGTAATTGATTTAACAAACATTTACTGAATACTTATTCTGGGTCAGGCCCCTTGCTGGGTTCTGGGGACACAAAGATGAAGGAATTCCCATCCTTGGGAAATCCAGGGGAGAAAAGAAGTAAACAGATAATTATAAAACCCTTGGATAAGTACTACTGTGAAGATATGCAATGCTTTTTGCTGAGTGCTTTGGGAGTGTGGGCACTTGTGACTTCATGACTGGATGGTGGCAGCTCAATTAGAAGATCTGGAGGCCTGTCCACACTAGACTTGACATCAGCCTCAAGCCAAACACTTGTCTTCTCAAATGATTTTATTTTAACAAAATCAATTTTTTATTATGCTAACTCAAATGATATATTCTGTAGAGGTTTACTGAACCATTTTTTTTCCCTTTAAAATAACTCATAACTATATGTTTTGACATGCTTCAGGGGATACATTTATAAAGTAGCACAGATAGGACAGTGCTGGGATACATCAGTGTGCTGTGAAGCCTGAATCAGTAACACACAAACAACTGCACCTTAAAAAGCATAAAGAAAAGCAAAATGCTAAAAATCCTTAGGTACAAAGAGGTAGCGTGGCAGAGGGAATGATGACTTGCAGACAGGAAGTCCAGGGTCCCTGCTGACTCTTCTGCTGAGTGCCCCTAGGAGGTCCCTGTGCCTCTCTGGACCTCAGTTTGCTGGTGGGTAGAATGGGTGGTGGATGAGAATCTCAAGCCCTACATTCCTTTACGAGTTGCAAAAATCCTGGACATCTCTGACAGCTTCCTGGTGAGGTGGCAACCCTTTTGCTTCCTTCCTTGCATGGACCCCTGCTTCTCCTAATGTGCACACGTGTGTACATATGTGCACACACGTGTACATACTACACCACCAAGCCAGAGAGAAAGAACTGGACTCAAACTCCTATTTTCACTCGAGTCTGAAAATGACAGCTATACTTTTACACAGTCCAGTATTAAATGGAATTCCATTTTCTTTGTCAAGTTCCAGACAGAAGAAAGAGCCCAGAATTCCAATAGTGATGGGGTTCTTGGCAAGCCCTTTTTACAGGGTGGTAAGGTAATCAATCTGCAGTTCGGCAGTCTGAAGGCCTCAGTTTTCATCTGACTTGGAAAATACCAGGGGCTTGGGATTACGGCTTCCAGCCACATGACTTTGCTTTAAGGTTAATATACATTTTTCCATCAATTACGTTGTGCTCTTCGTCCACCAAGTACCCACTGCAATCAAGGAGAAAGGACATGACAGATTAAACGAATCTATGTGTGTTTTCAGCATTGGTGGGCTACAGGCTTCTTGGACTTGGAATTACTTGTATTTATTTGAATTCAGCCCAATACCCTCCATCAGGATGCATTTGCCTTCCCAGAAGCCACTTGTGAGGGAGCAGCAGGTGGGCTAATCAGGGAGTACTAAAGTTTTCTGGCTCAAAGAACATAATGCAGTTTATTTACAGATCTAACCATTCATCTCTGCCCTACATTTTCCTTTCCTTTCTATGATTTTAGCACTTTGGATTTACAGTAAGCTCTCAGTTCCTTAATGTAGACTGAAAAATAATAAGAAAGTGTACAAAAAAACCCCAAAGTTAGCAGAAGGAAAGAAATCATAAAGATCGAATCAGAAATAAATGAAAAAGAAATGAAGGAAACGATAGGAAAGATCAATAAAACTAAAAGCTGGTTCTTTGAGAAGATAAACATAATTGATAAACCATTAGCCAGACTCATCAAGAAAAAAAGGAAGAAGACTCAAATCAATAGAATTACAAATGAAAAAGGAGAAGTAAGAACCGACACTGCAGAAATACAAAGGATCATGAGAGATTACTACAAGCAACTATATGCCAATAAAATGGACAACCTGGAAGAAATGGACAAATTATTAGAAATGCACAACCTTTCGAGACTGAACCAGGAAGAAATAGAAAATATGAACAGACCAATCACAAGCACTGATATTGAAACTGTGATTAAAAATCTTCCAACAAACAAAAGCCCAGGACCAGATGGCTTCACAGGCGAATTCTATCAAACATTTAGAGAAGAGCTAACACCTATCCTTCTCAAACTCTTCCACAATATAGCAGAGGGAGGAACACTCCCAAACTCATTCTATGAGGCCACCATCACCCTGATACCCAAACCAGACAAAGATGTCACAAAGAAAGAAAACTACAGACCAATATCACTGATGAACATAGATGCAAAACTCCTCAACAAAATACTAGCAAACAGAATCCAACAGCACATTAAAAGGATCATACACCATGATCAAGTGGGGTTTATCCCAGGAATGCAAGGATTCTTCAATATATGCAAATCAGTCAATGTGATACACCGTATTAACAAACTGAAGGAGAAAAACCATATAATCATCTCAATAGATGCAGAGAAAGCTTTCGACAAAATTCAACACCCATTTATGATAAAAACCCTCCAGAAAGTAGGCATAGAGGGAACTTTCCTCAACATAATAAAGGCCATATATGGCAAACCCACAGCCAACATCGTCCTCAATGGTGAAAAACTGAAACCATTTCCACTAAGATCAGGAACAAGACAAGGTTGCCCACTCGCACCACTCTTATTCAACATAGTTTTGGAAGTTTTAGCCACAGCAATCAGAGAAGAAAAAGAAGTAAAAGGAATCCAAATCGGAAAAGAAAAAGTAAAGCTGTCACTGTTTGTAGATGACATGATAGTATACATAGAGAATCCTAAAGACGCTACCAGAAAACTACTAGAGCTAATCAACGAATTTGGTAAAGTAGCAGGATGCAAAATTAATGCACAGAAATCTCTTGCATTCCTATACACTAATGATGAAAAATCTGAAAGTGAAATTAAGAAAACACTCCCATTTACCATTGCAACAAAAAGAATAAAATATCTAGGAATAAACCTACCTAAGGAGACAAAAGACCTGTATGCAGAAAATTATAAGACACTGATTAAAGAAATTAAAGATGATACAAATAGATGGAGAGATATACCATGTTCTTGGACTGGAAGAATCAACATTGTGAAAATGACTCTACTACCCAAAGCAATCTACAGATTCAATGCAATCCCTATCAAACTACCACTGGCATTTTTCACAGAACTAGAACAAAAATTTCACAACTTGTGTGGAAACACAAAAGACCCCGAATAGCCAAAGCAATCTTGAGAAAGAAAAACGGAGCTGGAGGAATCAGGCTCCCTGACTTCAGACTGTACTACAAAGCTATAGTAATCAAGACAGTATGGTACTGGCACAAAAACAGAAATATAGATCAATGGAACAAGATAGCCCAGAGATAAACCCACGCACCTATGGTCAACTAATCTATGACAAAGGAGGCAAGGATATACAATGGAGAAAAGACAGCCTCTTCAATAAGTGGTGCTGGGAAAACTGGACAGCTACATGTAAAAGAATGAAATTAGAACACTCCCTTACACCATACACAAAAATAAACTCAAAATGGATTAAAGACCTAAATGTAAGGCCAGACACTATCAAACTCTTAGAGGAAAACATAGGCAGAATACTCTATGACATAAATCACAGCAAGATCCTTTTTGACCCACCTCCTAGAGAAATGGAAATACAAACAAAAATAAACAAATGGGACCTAATGAAATGTAAAAGCTTTTGCACAGCAAAGGAAACCATAAACAAGATGAAAAGACAAGCCTCAGAATGGGAGAAAATATTTGCAAATGTAGCAACTGACAAAGGATTAATCTCCAAAATATACAAGCAGCTTGTGCAGCTCAAATCAAAAAAACAAACAACCCAATCCCAAAATGGGCAGAAGACCTAAATAGACATTTCTCCAAAGAAGATATACAGATTGCCAACAAACACATGAAAGAATGCTCAACATCATTAATCATTAGAGAAATGCAAATCAAAACTACAATGAGATATCACCTCACACCGGTCAGAATGGCCATCATCAAAAAATCTACAAACAATAAATGCTGGAAAGGGTGTGGAGAAAAGGGAACCCTCTTGCACTGTTGGTGGGAATGTAAATTGATACAGCCACTATGGAGAACAGTATGGAGGTTCCTTAAAAAACTAAATATAGAACTACCAGCAATCCCACTACTGGGCATATACCCTGAGAAAACCATAATTCAAAAAGAGTCATGTACCAAAATGTTCATTGCAGCTCTATTTACAATAGCCAGGACATGGAAGCAACCTAAGTGTCCATCGACAGATGAATGGGTAGAGAAGATGTGGCACATATATACAATGGAATATTACTCAGCGATAAAGAGAAACGAAATTGAGTTATTTGTAGTGAGGTGGATGGACCTAGAGTCTGTCATACAGAGTGAAGTAAGTCAGAAAGAGAAAAACAAATACCTCATGCTAACACATATATATGGAATCTAAAAAGAAAAAAAAGGTCATGAAGAACCTAGGGGCAAGACGGGAATAAAGTTGCAGATCTATCAGAGAATGGACTTGAGGATACGGGAAGGGGGAAGGGTAAGCTGGGACGAAGTGAGAGAGTGGCATGCACATATATACACTACCAAACGTAAAATAGATAGCTAGTGGGAAGCAGCCGCATAGCACAGGGAGATGAGCTCAGTGCTTTGTGACCACCTAGAGGGGTGGGATAGGGAGGGTGGGAGGGAGGGAGACGCAAGAGGGAAGAGATATGGGGATATATGTATATGTATAACTGATTCACTTTGTTATACAGCAGAAACTAACACACCATTGTAAAGCAATTATACTCTAATGAAGATGTTAAAAAATAAAAAAAGCAAGTGTGGCAGAGATTCACCCCCCCACACACTGAAAATGTAGGAGGTAACTGACTCCAAAGCATCCTTGCCTCTCTTGTCCCTTCCGGGGAACTGGACGGCTCTGTTGCCTTTGTTCCATGGGTTCGGCTGTATCTGTAGATTTATTTCAAAGCCACACTGCTGTTCAAACTTGAGCATTGCATTTTATGGGATGGGCACTGAAAGGACAAAGAAAGTTCTTCAGAAACCGCTCCCATTAAATTTACCAACCCATGTGTGATTGCCACTTTCAACACAATCAGGGCACAGCCATTCCCTTTTTATTGAAAACATATGGTGGGTATTTAGAGCTAACCCTAGGCCAGACCCAGTCATGGTGCCATCAAGCAGAGCAGGAATTAAAAAGGGGAAAATTGTATCCAGGTGGCAGAAGGAATTCAGTAGGTGGGATGTGGAATATTTATTGTTAACGAGCTTTCATAAGGAGAACAGAATCAAGTTAGATGCGATTTGCAGGTCCGTAGGAAGGCAATATCTGCCTATAAAGGGGAAACTTGGAGAGGATTCTCAGTATGTATGTACGTCTCCCTTGACCCAAACCATCCTTCTGCCCCCCTTCCCCTGAACATGCTTAATAAATATGATTAAGCTTTGAGAATTTATTAAAAATAATATCTGCCAGTGGTCAGTAAGTGCTACATGCCAGGCACCTTGATAAAAGTTTTATTCACATTTTCTTGTGTCATCTTTGCAAGGATCCTGCGAGGTGGAGGTTATTATCCCCATGTTACAGATGAGAAAACTGAGGCTCAGACGTTAAACCAACCGGATCTGCCTAAGCAGTCCTGGGAATGGAAGCATGTGGGTCTCTCTCCCAGGGAGATTTCCAGACAACCCACATTACTTTAGCCCCCAGTATTGTAGTCAAGGAGAGGGAAGAAGGCAAGGGATGGCTTTGAAACACCTGCCAAACGGCATCATCACCATCTCCTTCCCTCCCAGTGTCAGTGGAGTGAAGGGAAGGTGTGGTCCCAGCCAGAAAGGGGAGAGGGGAGAAAGCTGAAAACAGATTTATATTTCTTCCAGTTGAACTACCTTTCCCTTTGTCCCCCTAGGAATTCCACCACCTGCAGGTTTTCAGGGACCATCAAACTGAGACTTCAGTCCTGGGCAGTGGAAGGGGGCTAGGTGTCAGAAGATACGACATTAAGGCCAGCTTTACCAATAGTGAGGCATGTGACTGTGGACAGATCACTTAACGACATCTTTCGCATCTGTACAGTGAACATCATAATCCTTTCCCATTGTGTATTACTCAATCATTGTAAAGATTAAATGAGATTATGTGAAAGTATCCTAGAAGCCTGAAGCTCCACATAAATATAAGTGATTATGAGAAATTTAAGAGAGGGTAGTCATGTAACTGACATCATCCGTTAGACGAGAGTAAATTGGGTGGATACACCCGCCTTGGTGGACAAGCTTCCTTGTCCTTAAAGCACATTTCTGAAGCAGAAGGAAGCGTTCATCCAAGCCCAAGCGCCACATTTCTGTATAAGAGCTAGTTTGAGATTTAAATGAACCCTGTCTCTCAAGACACAGCTTTGCATCTATTCTGCATTCAAATTTATTTATCTAGAGACAAAATCGTGCTTTCTTTAATTCTACTCATAGCATATGCAAGCAGATCAAATGAGGTGCTGATCCAGCAAAATGGCAAGTAGCCTTTTGCTTCCTTGAAATTGCTAATTTTACAAATGGCAGAGTGTTGAAACATGGCACAGAATATCTATTTTACTAGAATCTGGCAACACGGGCACATATGGTCTTAACAAGAATGAATCAAACACAATTCCAGGATTATAATTAAGCTGTGGAAATTCCAAAAGGAATAACTTAACACGATCAAAGACAGATTTAGATTGCTGTTTGTTAGCTTTCCCTTAGGCTCCTTCCTCGGCACATTATCGGCAACATAGCTACTTTGATTTCTTGCTCTGAGAAATGTTTAATTGGAAAACACCAAACATTTTCACCTTGACTCTAATTGTACTTGATTTAACATCTGTATACCATGCTTAGAGTATCATATGTCATAGAATATGAGAAGACCAACCATAGAGGTCAAGACAAATGTTCTTATATAAATATTTAGGTTAATGCCTTTTCCCACCAAATCTGAGCTTCTGATCAACTCCCTGGTAGACCAATCAGGACTAATAAGGAAGATAGGGACCATTTATAGAAAGAATCTCTCTCTTCTCTTTCTCTCTCTCTGTCTCTCTCTGTCTCTCTGTCTCTCTCGATCTTGATCTCAATCTCAATCTCAATCTCTCTCTCTCTCTGAATGCTCTTTCTACCTGAAGGAAGGGACCACGTCCCATCCTTGTCTCTAAGGCCAGCATCTAGCATAAGGCCTGGCATGTAAAAAGAGTTGGTTTGGAGATTTGCATCCTGCTTCCAGGAAACACTCTCAGGGAATCCCCTGGAGTTGTTGTGGACCTGATTTTGAGCCCTATTTGATAATTCAGCACCTATACCTTAAAGCACATATCAGCCAAAAGGTGGAAATAGCTCAAATGTACATCAACTGATGAAGAGATAAACAAAATATGGTCTGTCCACACAATGGAATATCATTCAGCCATAAAAAAGAATGAAGTGCCAATACGTGCTACTGCATGAATGAACCTTGAAAATGTTATGCTAAGTGAAGGAAGCCAGTCACAAGATCCCATATTGTATGATTTCATTTATATGAAATACCCAGAATGACACATTTATAGAGACAGAAAGCAGATCAGTGGTTGCCAGGTGATACGGGAAAGGGGAAGATTGGGAGATGATAGCTAAAGAATATGAAGTTTCTTTTTAGGGTGTTGAAAATGTTCTTAAATTGATTGTGGTAATGGTTGCACGACTTTGTGGCTACACTAAGAACACTGAGTTATACCCTTAAAATGGGTGAATTGTACGGTATATGGATGATATCTCAATAAGGCTGTTATTTTAAAGAAGTTTATCCCAAATGATTTTGATGTGCACTTCCAGTTCAGAAGCCTGGGCTAGCCTAATAGGTCCCAATCCCAGTTTTGATTCCTAACCCTTTTCTCTTGCCGGATCTTAGGAACTTCAGCTTCCTCCCAGCCCACCCGGCTGCCCCCTAGCTTTGGTTCTATTACCCAGAACAGAGAACTCCCTGGAAGAGAGTTGATGCCTTAGTGGAAGAGGGGAAACAAGAACTTTGAGTTTCAAGCTGTGTCTACAGCTAGCCATCACTCCCACTTGGGTAGCTGCTTTACCATGAAGATTGGCACCCCGTTATTCCCCAGTTATGTTTTCCCAGGGACTTGCAGAACCCAATTCGGGTTACTCCCTTGTGAGATTGAAATAGCCTGGATATTTTTCTTCCACAAGAATGTAGTGATTCTATTAAGAAAAGCAGCTGCCACAAGACAATTTTTTTTCATGTTTCATATAGGAAGTGGAAACTTTCAAGAAAAAAAAGGAGTCGATTTTTAAAACTGGTTTAACATATCAGACCTAAAGCATTGAGCTCTACACTTCATTCGTCATCTCTTTTTTTCTGCTTATTTAGAGAAAGGAAAAGGAAAACTTTCTTGCTTGTTCAATCCCCAGGCTACTTGCACTTTCTGACTTTAAAGGGGACCAGTCCAAAGTAAGGAAATATTATTTGGACACCTGATAAAGAAAATATTTTTTAACAAAGTGGATGGTGACTTCTAACCATCATCGATGAGTATAAATACTTTCTGTTAAAATCTCATCAATGAGCACATATTTCTAGGGAGGTTACACTGCAATTGAAATTATAAAGGGGGTAATTATGGCCCGTCCTTTCATTCAACTACAAAATATTGATTAAAAATAAATATTAAATAAATAAATATTTATTTGTTAAAGATTAATTGTGGTATTAAGTGTTTAAAATGTTGGTAAAAATTAAAGCTTTTGTCACAATAGACCATGGTCTGTCTACTTATACCATTTTTCCCTAGGGTGGTTCCCTGAATATATCACCAAAAAATACCTCTATAATGAGAAGTGATAATCACCATTCCACGTCTTTGAACTTGAACATATCTTTTTTTTTTTATAAATTTATTTTATTTATTTATTTTTGGCTGTGTTGGGTCTTTGTTGCTGCGCGCGGGCTTTCTCTAGTTGCGGTGAGTGGGGGCTACTCTTCGTTGCGGTGCGCGGGCTTCTCATTGCGGTGGCTTCTCTCGTTGTGGAGCACGGGCTCTAGGCACGTGGGCTTCAGTAGTTGCGGCACACGGGCTCAGTAGTTGTGGCTCGCGGGCTCTAGAGCGCAGGCTCAGTAGTTGTGGTGCACGGGCTTAGTTGCTCCACGGCATGTGGGATCTTCCCGGACCAGGGATCGAACCCGTGTCCCCTGCATTGGCAGGCAGATTCTCAACCACTGCACCACCAGGGAAGCCCTGAACGTATCTTAACACAACATTTTCTTTGAAGAGGATTTTTAAAAATCATTTAACCAAAATTTTTTTAAAAATCAACATACATCTTAAAGTTTATTGTCAGCCCCTCTTTCATTGTCCTCTGGTACCCAGAACAGTGACGTTTTTAGAGATATGTATCTCTTTTCTTAATTCATTTTTGGTTGCAAAGAATGATTCTGAACACAGTATGAAAAAGAGCCAAATACTGAGACTTCAAGGATTATTCAAGATACCCTCTAATGAGTTTCATGACCAAAAAGAAAAGAGTGGCTTGGGTGATGGAAAGGATGGAGGAATGAATGGACAGATGAATACACGTCATGCATTCATTCAAAAATACTTCTGAGTACGTAATTTCAATAGTGGTAAGTGCTATAAAAGGCAAAGAATCAGGTGCTATGAGAGTATATATGAAGGGTCTCTGATGTAGTGTAGGAAGTCATGTTTAAGCTGAGACTTGAAGGTGAGTAGAAGCTAGGAGACTAAAGCTGGGGAGAGGGTCTAGGCGAAACCCGAGTCCAAAAAGGGAGGACAAAGGGAAGAAGAAAGTAGTAGACATAAAGACAGGAAGCAGAGAGAGTGGAGAGAATGACAAGGATTGAAGATGCAGCTTTGAGGATGATGGGGCAGAGCTGGTGATTCCTGAGAAAAAGTGCTAAACCTTTGTAATCTGGAAAACTCAGTTAACCAGAATGACTCATTCCCCAGTTAGGCCACAAATCCAGGGTTTTACTGGAAAAGCAAGCTGACTGGCCCTGGACATTCTCAGCAGATTCTGCTCTTTCTACTTCAGTATCTGACAGAGGTGCCGAGATGACAGAGAAATAACACAGTCATTGAGTTGGAAGGGGGCTTAAGAGTCATTTCGTACACCTTTCATTTTACAGCTAAAAGCAGAGTGTTGATCGCTAATCCTTACAAAGCAATGCCCACGTGCCAGTCACCGTTCTGGTGTTTATATTAACTCATTTAATCCTCAGAACAATGCTATGAGGTAGAAACCGTTATATTCCCATCGTACAGATGAGGGGCTGACTGAGGCACAGAGAGGTTAAACGACTTGCCTATGGTCACACGGCTCAGAAGTCATGCCATAGACCTTGGGCACAATCAACTAGTGTGTATCTTTCAAAATCATACAGCTGTTTAGTGGCAGATCCAAGAATGGAGCCCAGGTTTTCGAACTCCCAGTGCAGCATCCTATGTTAACCAGAACTCTGGTGCTCCCTCAGTTGGGCATAAATTGATCAAATAAGTTTATAATCCCCCAGTAACTGCAGGTATACAAACAAACTCGTCAGTCCCCCTGTCTCCCCTTTTTTTGAATGGTTCTACCTCTGGGAGGGAGTGAACCCAGCCTACTTCTACAACTGGGCCGCCCAGAATTTTGCCTTCCATCTTGGCATTGCCATTTGAACAGTGAGTGTTTTGGAGCTGGCAGAAGGTATTTTTGTGCTTCAGTTCAATTCAGTGGTCATGTTAGAAGCCAGCCTCCAAGTGTCCAACGATGTTAATGTGTTTCTTTGTGCGTGATTTAAGGGTAAATGAGCTTCATTATAGGGTGATGTGTGGAACAGGAGACTCAGGTATGAAAAACAATGCTACAGAGTAGATTTCCAGGGTGGTGAGTAAACCTGCTGTCAGGATTTGCAGAGAAGATTTGATTGGGAAGAAAAACGCATCTCTGCTTCATCGTTTCAAAGCAATTTCATGCTTCAGTTCTCCATACTTCTGTCTTCTGAACACTTCCGAGGGCTGCAGTTGGGCTTCGGCATCAGCCTGAAGTCTCTGAAGTCTCGTGTGATGGAGTTGCCGTGCGAGCGCTCTCTGGGAGTGATGTAGAAAGCTACATGGCAACACTTGATTTTGATAGAACAATTTAATCATGCTCTTTTGCCTCGATTAAGTTGAAAAGACTCAAATGCAGCTGAAAATTGAAAAGTGTAACTGAATGAGAAGGTTTATATCAAATATTGAAAAGGTTAAGAGAGAGCTAATAGATGTTTTAGCTGTTACAACTGGGGCCTGCAATCTGGAGTCACTCGGGTCCATAGCTGTGGACAAGGACGTTCACTTTTGTGAAATGAACCAGGGAGGAGGTGGAGTGAGATGGAAGGACAGATTCTAGAGAGCCTTCCCAAGGGGGGTGTCTGTCGCCTGGTGGGTGCATGAGTCTATTATGTCAAGATTTCAAATACCATGTGGTCACTTCTTTAGGACCTTTTTCGAAGGTCTGTGGGGTTGTTTTTTTCCCAGCTTTCTTGAGATATAATTGACATATTGTGTAAGTTTAAGGTATACAGCGTGATGATTTGATACACATATATTGTGACATGATTACCACAATCAGACTAGTTAACACATCTGTCACATTGCTTAATTACAGTTTGTGTGAGTGTGAGTGCGCGTGTGTGTGCATGTGTGAGGTGAGAACGTTTAAGATGTGCTCTTTTAGCAACTTTCAAGTATACAGGACAGTATCATTAACTATAGTCATCTTGCTGTACATTCCATACCCATCACCTATCATCTTCTAACTGGAAGTTTCTACCCTTTGACCAACATCTCCCTGTTTCCCCACCCCCTGGCAACCACTATTCTACTCTTGTTTCTATGAGTTCAGCTTTTTTAGATTCCACATATAAGTGAGATCAAACAGTATTTGTCTATCTCTGTCTGACTTATCTCACTTAACATAATGCTCTCAAGGTCCATCTATGTTGTCACAAATGGCAGGATTTTGTGGAATTCTTTCTTGACGCCAGCCCAGCCAGGTGTGGCTTCCTTCAGTGGTGTGGTTGGTGTCTGATGAGAGAAAGCATGAGGGGGATTCTCATTTACCCTCACGCACTGTGTGCTAGGCACTGGGTCTGGGTATTTTGCAAGTAGTGGAGCCGTGTTCTCAATTCTGGCTGCACAACTGAATCACCTGAGAAGCTTTTCAAAAATGCAGAGGCTCAGCCAAGTCCCATCTCCTAAGATTCGGATTCATTTGCTCTTGGGTGGGGGTCTGGGCATTTGTAATTTTTAAAATTTCTGTCAAAATAAAATTTTAGAAAAAAAATTGTGCACATGTGTTTGAAACTGTTGAAATACCAAGTTTTCTGTACAAGTGTTTTTGTAGTTGAACTTTAGGATTTTCTTTGTTTTTTAAGAAGTCGATATGGCCATTTGTAATTTTAAAAACCCCTCAGGTGATTCGATGTACAGCCACTGACTGTACATGTGGAGAACCACTGACTTTAAGAGTGTCTCATTGCATAGAGAACAGACTTGTGGTTGCCAAGGGGGTGTGGTGGGAGGGATGGATTGGGAATTTGGGATTAGCAGATGCAAACTATTATATACAGGATAGATAAACAACAAGGTCCTACTGTACAGCACAGGGCACTATATTCAATATCCTGTGATAAACCATAATGGACAAGAATATGAAAAAGAATATATATGCATAACTGAGTCACTTTGCTGCAAAGCAGAAATTAAACACAACATCGTAAATCAACTATACTTCAATATATTTTTTAAAAACTAGCATTTCTGTGGTCTCTATGGGACTAAGAGTGGACGCTGACCTTTCACAGAAACCTGGCGGCTTCAGTACTCATGGTACCTGGTGGTTCCCCCGCAGAGCACCCCGAGAACAGAAGACAACCGTGCAAAGTGACACAAGAGTTCACCGTGCACTTTCTGGTGCCCACGTAAGCCCTGTCTCTAAAATGATGGCTGCTTCAGACTGTGATGATTGACTTTAGAAAACAAGGTTGGGGCTTGGGAGAGAAGAGGCAGCATGTGTCTGCGTGGGTTTCAGGTTCCTGACAAAATGAAAATTCAACAGAGATTTACAGACACCCTCCCCACCCATCACATCCATCTATGTCAAGATTTTGAGTTTGCAAAGGAATACTGGCATTATCTCATTGTCTCTGTGATTTAGGGAGCGAGAGTGAACCCTTATGGAGCACCTACTCTGTGCGAAGCAGCGGGATCTGTACATTCACTCTTATGTTACCCTAGTAAATAATTTAATCTTCACAGTACCCCATGAGGTACCTATGATTACTGTCTTCGTTTTGTGGATTTAGAAACTGAAGCTCAGATCACTGACATAATTTACCCAAGGTCACACAACCTGGGCAAGAACCTGAGTCAATCTAACACGTAATTGAAGTAAGTCCCCCCTGGGGAAACAGAATAACTCTCATGCCTCTTTGGCATCACTTGTCATGACCCTCGTCCCCCATGTTTCTTTGTAGGATAAACAACTTCTGTTCCTTCAGATTATATTTCCAAATGTGTTCTAGATTTGCCTTCTCCAGAGCCTCACCTTCTGTTCTTTCTTGCTTCCCTGAAATCTGGCTTCTTGTCCAACATTTCCAATGAAACTGTCCTCTCCCAGGTCACTGATGACCAGCTTGTCAAACCCCACCCTAATAATCAACGCGTACCCAACCTGTCTTCGTAGCATTTTGCACTAATGCAGACCACTCTCTTGAATAGGGCAATCTCATCCATCCCCGTGGACGTACCATCTCTATGCTGGCAACTCCCAAATCGACCTCTGCAGACTTGACCTCTCTCCTGAGCTTCAGACTCATCCATCCAGCTACCTGCTGGACTTTCTCACTTGGGGTATCCCACAGGTACCTAAGACTCCACACACCGCAAAAAGGAATCCAGCATTTCTCCTAACCACCACTCTACCTCGGTCCTGCTCTTTTCTCTTTATTCCTTAGCATGCTTCATTAGTGGAATCGCCCTCCACATGATCTATTCAATACCAAGCCAGGAACTCAGTCGCATCTTTTCCCTCACCCACTCATCTAAATCAATCTTTCAAGTTCTATGGATTCTACCCCATGAATATTTCTCAGAGTTGACCTCTCTTCTCTCCATGCCCACGACTCCTTCTTTACTTAACCATCTCTTGCTAAGAGTAGTTCAAGAGCTTTGTAATATATCTCTCTGATTCTACTTCACGAGTCTGTTTTCCATGCTGTTGACAGAAGGATCTTTCAAGGCCCTATTCAAACTGTTCAGTGGCTCTGTGAACCTACATTTCCCAAAGTACGTTCATCGCACCCTAGTTTTATAGGATGTGAAAAATGGGACTGTGGGCAGGTAGCTTCAGGAAAACCTATATAGTTATACTTCTTTCCTCTTGGAGGTTCACATTATATTAAATGTCCCGAGAAGTCCTTCCGTTACAAGCATGGTGGTTTTTTTTTAATTGAAAAAAAATGTTATTTTAATTTCAGAAACAGTTTGTCAGTTTGTATTTCATGAGGCACTGGTAGGTACTCTACTGTTTGCTATGCCAGATATGCCCTAATATGTTTCTTTTCCTTTGAAACAAAGCCAGAACTCAAACTCATTTTTCCCCCCAGAAAAATCTTTATAGTTCCTCGGAAGGATCTTTACCTTCAGAGATGTATCTATTTCTGGAAGGTGGAGCAAAATACAGTCATTTACTGGGGCCCTCTGATATTCTGGGAAAATTCCTAGTGACTCTGTCTTCCAGAGGCTGTATACTGCCTGGGTGGTTGTGTGACACCATTCTTGACACATTCAGGCAATACTTTAGAGTTGAGACTCGGCCAGATGTTTCCTCAGCTGACTTTCCCAATCACACCTCTTAAGTCTCTGCAATGTATTCTATCTTTGGGGTCCTCAGATCTCTAACATCCAAAAGGGATGCACTCAGCCCCCATCTGGGACGCACTCCCCTTGCTCTTTCACTCGGTCCTCAGAGTTTACAAAGCAGTCCTTTCTCCTAGTCCTCCTCTGTGGCGTTCCCCTGAGATGGCAGATTGCATGAGGACTTGATGTTGGCGTGCCCATTCCTCTCTCTGCTCCTATCCTCAGGGGGCTGTCTTTGCTTTGCTGTCCCAAAGTCTTTTAGAGGAACAAGGAGGGCTGTTGTCACTCGTGTGTCTAATATATGATATTTGTTAAAGAACCCCATGCAGCTCACAACTCTGGTATTTTCTGGTGGCCTCTGAGGCAATTCTTAGCGTCATAGAAGCATGTTTAACTTTGAATATATCAGCGCCTCAAATGGATTTCATCATGGGGTCACCCCTCTTCCCCAAGCTCACATTTTTCAGTGTGCGGCCTGCCAGCAGCCTTCGGCAGAACACCTTTGAAAGCACAGGGTGAATGCTCTGCTCCTTGGCATGGCATCCAAGGCTCTTCTTCATCTGACCTTTGCTCATCTGTCTAGCAAACCCTCCCCCTTAAACCCTCGCTGCTCTCAGCATTCTTTTTTTTAAATTAATTAATTAATTAATTAATTAATTAATTAATTAATTTTTGGCTGTGTTGGGTCTTCGTTGCTGCGCGCGGGCTTTCTCTAGTTGTGGCGAGCAGGGGCTACTCTTCACTGTGGTGCGCGGGCTTCTCACTGCAGTGGCTTCTCCTGTTGCGGAGCACGGGCTCTAGGCATGCGGGCTTCAGTAGTTGTAGCTCGCGGGCTCCAGAGCGCAGGCTCAGTAGTTGTGGTACACGGGCTTAGTTGCTCCGCGGCATGTGGGATCTTCCCGGACCAGGGCTCGAACCCGTGTCCCCTGCATTGGCAGGCAGATTCTTAACCACTGCGCCACCAGGGAAGTCCTGCTCTCATCATTCTTAAGACTACCCTACTTCCTCACACACCTCTGTGTTTTTGTGCCTTTCCTTTTCCTGAAAAGCTATTCCCCTCCCCTCACCACCTTTACCTACCTTCAGCCCATCATTGGAGACTCAGCTTGACTGTCTTCTATGATTCTCTGATTCTCTCCAAGGGAGAGTTAGTCACCCCTCTTTTTTACTTCTAATGTTTGTATATATCTTGAATATTACATTTAGCACGTATGAAATGATTTCATTTCTAGGTAACCCTGTAATATTTCAAACCAATTGGATTATTTCTATATCTTTTCATTTTAACAACATCATTTAAAAAAATTTTATTGAAGTAGAGTTGATTTACAGTGTTGTGTTAATTTCTTCTGTACAGCAAAGTGACTCAGTTATACATATATATGTATATATAGAAAAAGATATCTATCTATATATATCTATATCATATATATGTATATATATATAAGAATATGAAAAACAATACATATATACATATAGGTATTGTTTTTCATATTCTTTTCCATTATGGGTTGTCACAGGATATTGGATATAGTGCCCTGTGCTATACAGTAGACCTTGTTGTTTATCCATTCTATATATAAATAGTGTGCATCTGCTAACCCCAAACTCCCAATCCGTCCCTCCCCCATCCCCCTCTTCCTTGGCAACCACAAGTCTGTTTTCTATGTCTGTGAGTCTGTTTCTGTTTCGTAATAGGTTCATTTGTGTCATATTTTAGATTCCACACATATAAGTGATATCATTTGTATTTGTATTTCTCTTCCTGACTTACCTAGTATGATAATCTCTAAGTCCATCCATGTTGCTGCAAATGGCATTATTTCATTCTTTTTAATTGCTGCATAGTATTTCATCGTATATATGTACCACATCTTCTTTCTTAGCTTTTCTTTTTAAATTTTATTTAAGTATAGTTGATTTACAATGTTGTGTTAATTTCTGCTATACAAAGTGACTCAGTTATACATATATATATTCATTTTAGTATTCTTTTCCATTTTGGTTTATTGCAGGATATTGAATACAGTTCCCTGTGCTGTATAGTAGGACCTTGTTGTTTACCCATCCTATATATAACAGTTTGCATCTGCTAATCCCAAACTCCCAATCCATCCCTCCCCCACCTCCCTCCTTGGTAACCACAAGTCTGTTCTCTGTGTCTGTTAACACCATCATTTTGGATTCATCACTGACCCAATAGGAAAACAATCCCATCCTTTGTAGTTTGTGGTAAAGCAGTGGATGTGAGAAACCTTATAGCTAGGTATGGACTAGAGCACATCTCAATTAGTGTGCTTGTTAGTGAGTTCAGCTACATGGCATGCGCCACTGTGTGCTGCCTCACCTACATGGTGTGATGATAGGCTGGATTGTAGGTGGATAATCACACCTTGATGCAGAGAAACCCAAAGCCACCTGAGCCCCTGTTCCTAAGAGAGAAGTTCAAGGCCCAGCTCCAGAGAGTTCGCCTGCATCTTTCTCCAGCCATCTTGGGGCTGGAGGCCTGTGAGTAGTGGCCCACGCCATGAAGGCTACTCCCTCAGCAAGGGAAGGAAAATATTCATTGGTGAGGGCTTCCTTTGTGCAGGCACTGTGCTGACTTTTTCTATGCATTATCTCATTTCATCCTCATGGCAACCCCAAAGGTAGGAACTCTTATTTCCTTCCTGTTACAGGGGAGGACACTGAGGCTCAGGAAAGTGAAATGACCTGGTCGAGGTGGTCTTACAGCTCCAGGCCCTAATCCTGCCAGCAGCACTTCCTTGCTGTATTAGCTTGGGCAAATCAGTTCATCTAGCTGAGTCTCGACTTTCTCCCTTGCACAGTAGGAATAATACTAGTGCTTACCTTGCGGAATGATCATAAGGTTTTGGTGATATGATGTATGCAGAATGCCTGGCACGTGGTAAGCAGTCTATAAATGGTAGCTATTATGGGCTGAGGTCAGAGACATTGTTTTCAGCCAAGATGAAGGGGAAACAAGAGGACAATTTTGTATTAAAGGAGAGTTTGGGTCCAGAAACTCTTTGGACTATGAAAAGGTCACACTTCTCAGACATCCAAAGGAGGCTCCCTTCTCCAAATGGGCAATGGTGACACTTCTCAAGGAGCCAAAGGAGGCTCCATTTTAAGGGCAGTGGGGGAGATGGCAGCCGGGGTGCAAGAGCTCTTGATGGGAGAAGGGCTGGCCACGTGGAGGCTGAAAAAGGTCAGTAAAGCTTGGCTCTGGTGCAAGTCAGGGATGGGCTCGGCATGAAGTCCATGCAGCTGACCTTGCACGTGCACGGCGGTTCCTAATGCCTTCCCTGTGGGCGTAGCGGCATCCACTCCTGTAAGAACTGCAGCTGATGGATGTGGAGGGCCATCTGGGGAAGGGATGCAAGTGAAAAGGGGTGGCTGATGGAGAGTGGAGCGAGAACAATAGAGTCGGAAGTCAGACCGCGTGGGTTGGAATTGTGACTCCTCCCCTTGCTGGCTGTGTGGCTTTGGTTCCCCACTACCTCTCTGGGCCTCAGTTTCTTCATATGTAAACTGCAGATGGTAAGAGTACCTACCTCATAGGGTCGTTGGGAGAAATAAGGGAATTTATCCATGTATTTAGCACAGACCAGGCACGTGGTAAAAATCTCAGGAAATACCAGTTATTGTCATCCTTATTGTGTGTGCTGGATGTCGCAAGGGGGAGATGGGGAGGGAACCATGAGGAAGCTCGTAGGGCTTGCTGAAATCATCCCAGATGAATCGTCCGCAAGTCGACTCCTGCAAATATTGCATTTGCCTCCATTAATGAAAAGAAGCTTTGTGTTCTTTTCTTTCAAGTTTATTTTGTGGCTGGGATCTTAATGAGCTTTTTAAAAGACCATAGAGATTTTGATCCAATTAAAAACTACCCTCTAAGATATCAGCATCTGATGGTTACAGTGTACTCTTTCGGGCATTTTCCTTGATATGATTGTAACGTGATAGTTTTATCTGGTGAAAATTATGAGTTTTCACTAATTCTTAGATTAGATGAGGTTTAATGTCCAGAATGCAGCCTGCACATTTAATCTGATTCAGAACAGCTTCATTTACTAGATGGTCCTCGTGGGTTTGGGGAAAGGACGTAAAGTATCTTCAATGAGGTGTGAAGCATGTTTTAAAGGATAGAATCTCTTGTTTTCAGAATGGATTGAACCGCCGCACAATCACAGCCACTGCCCAGCTACACACAGCACTTATCCCAGCCCGAGCTCCAATAGGTTTTTTTCTTTTGACTTGGTCCAGCCCTCCTTTTCCTGCTGGCAGTTTCTGTGCCCCTTTCCTTCACCCTGTGCTGCTGGACTAGGTGGCTGCTGTCTAATTAAACACCCACACAGCAATTCTCTCTGCATTCGTTCCTCCATTCCAGGATACTGTCTTCTTGTTGTTTTTGCGGGGTTTTTTGGGAAAATGTTTAGAAACACTTTTTGAAAAAAGTAGCACTGATGATCAGCGAAATGTTCTGATATAGCTTTTCTGGAAGTGTGAAACGTTCTGATGGCTGCCAAGTGTCAAGAAGACCCTGGAGAGAAAGAAAAGACCAACTCCGGCTTCCTTAAGACAACTTCTTAAAAAGATCTAGGGCTGGGACTTCCCTGGTAGCACAGTGGTTAAGAATCCGCCTGCCAATGCAGGGGACACGGGTTTGAGCCCTGGTCTGGGAAGATCCCACATGCCGCGGAGCAACTAAGCCCCTGCACCACAACTACTGAACCTGCGCTCTAGAGCCCGTGCTGCACAGCAAGAGAAGCCACCGCAATGAGAAGCCCGGGTGCCGCAACGAAGAGTAGCCCCTGCTTGCCGCAACTAGAGAAAAGCCCGCACACAGCAACGAAGACCCAACGCAGCCAAAAGTAAATAAATAAATAAATTAATTAATTAAAAAAGAAAAAGATGCAAGGCTTTCCATTCAGCTTCACACACCACTCCCCAAGTCCTTCCAGATTAGTAGAAGGTAAATCCATTAATGACTCATCCCAGTATTTGACATCTATTTTTATAGCTACTATATTAGGTTTTGAGTTGACTTTATAATTCAGTGGGCTTGTGTTTTGCATGTTGAATACGTACATCATTGTATCCAGACACCCCTGTTTCTTTAAAGAACTTAGAGAGCAATGTTCTTTGTGAATTTCTTAGAGAAGCAATATTATGATGTGGTTATGATTGGTTTAGGCTCTATGCATAGTAATATCTGTGATATACTTGATGCCTGTGCTCTGGTCTAGATTGCAGCACTGCTTCCACGGGGAGATGTATTCTGTGACAGGGACTTGGCTCCTAGCCATGAATGCATCACCCCGGAACTTGAGAACGGAGCCTAGCCCAGAGTTGACCACGTAGTAGCAACTCATTAGATGTCTTTTGAATGGCTGAATTAATTGCTTCTCATCTGCTCAGCCACAGCTGAGTGGAAAATGAAAGCTTGAGACGTCTATTCTCTCTAGTTCCATCACAATCAACAATATGAGACACTCCCATGGCTACTTCCTGTCCCCATTTCCTTACTGAGAGTCACCCATCTCATAAAAGGCTTCAGAAGAAAGGGCACTGAACGTAAGTCTAAAGTGACATTCTTTAAAACTGATATTTAAACTCTATTAGATAGAAAAAGGATAAAAGCAAACCCAATCATTTTAGATGAACTTTTCTTCTCTTTTACTCAACCGGATAGATGGTGACACCCAATCAGGACACACATTTATCAAGGAATGCTGTCCTGGCTGCTCAGCACTGGGTTAGACGCTGTGAATGGCAGTGTTCCTGCTCAGAGGGCTTCCAATCCAGTTGAGTAGACGACACTTATCTATGTGTAAATCAGGGTTTCACAGCCTCAGCACCAGTGACCTTCTGGGTGGTATAATTCTTTGTTGTGGCATGTTGTCCTGTGGACATTGTAAGATATCCACGTTATAGGATGTTTAGCAACATTCCTGGCTTCAACCCACTGGATGCCAGTAGCACCCCTCTCCAGTTATGCTGGGCAAAAATGTCTCTAGACGTTGCCACATTTTTGGTTCCCCTGGGATGCAAAACCGCCTCCCTTTGAAAACCCCTGGTGTTATGTGATTCATCATGCGGATGAGCATATGACTGTCAAATGAGGAAGTAAGAGGAAGAGGGGATTCGCTGGAGTGAATGGGCTCGAGTGGTCAAGTCTTAAACTGGATCTTAAAAATGAGGGGTGAGATTTTGATAAGCAGAGAGGTCATTTCAAATGGAAAAAAAAGGCACAAGCTGTGCTTCCAGACTGAAGTGCATTTGGTGGATTTGTGGGAGGACCTGGTGAGTAGATGGCCTGGCTTGAATGGAGAAGGAAGAAGATAGTGGAAGGCTAATGGGTGGGAACCACTAGATGTCTGAGAGTAACAGGATGCAAAGGATATATAGGTAGGGACTTTACTGTACTTTATAGGATGGGATGGAGGGAGGATGGACAGGACCAGGGCCATAACCCCTTCATCCTTGTTTTTACAAAGAGAGAGGGTAAAATCAAGTTGAAAGAGACAGCACAGATTCCTCGTGCAGCAGTGGCATCTCTTAGTGGTGTGTGCACTAGACATCTGGTCACTCACATAGGACGGGCTCTGCAGATTTGTTTTTCTTTCTCTTCTTTGTCTGAGTTTGGGCGATCAGAAGATGTAGATGCTGCAGATTTGTCTTCGAAAGTTAATTGTCGTGTTCGTCACATTAATATACTTCATTAGGTCTTTTAGATTAGCTCCTGGGGCTAAAATCCATATTCTTCAGAGCTCTCTTTTCAGCTATGTTGTATCTCCCTCACCTTTCAAAATTTTCTCAATTTTGCCTACACGATCTCTCCTCCAATGATATGGAACACATTATCTGATGAACTGCTCACTCCATGATCATACCATTGTTAAGCACACCTGAAGAAAACCATTCTTTCATGGTTTATTTTGGTCAAAATGTATAATATACACATTGATGAGATTAACAACCTTCTGGCATGTAGGGTGTTCATAAAGCATACAACGTGTGCTTTTTACATTTCAGTAACTTAGGGGTTCGTCTAGCAAACCACCTATATATAACCAGCAACTAAATGTGCATGTATGAAAGGTTAGGGTAGCAGCATATTCCCAGGACTTTTTATTTCAAGACTTGAGACAAATGAAAACGGCTGCCAAACAGTGAGCCCCACACGATGACTAGTATCATTGAAGCACATACTAGCTGAGGGAGGAAAATTCACTTGGTTTATTAGCAAAACCAAAACCAAAACAAAACAAGATGCGGCACACATTATCTGATTCTCTGTGGCACAGACCAAGGCCAATATGGGCTGGAGAGCTGTGGAAAGTTTCCTGGAGAGGGACGAACTTATGCTGGGCCTTGAGAAGTAACATGGGGAGAAAGATGTGGGCATATTGAGTAACATGAGAAGAGAACTCGCATGTTGTGTTTAGGGAAAGGCTGGACGCCTTGCCCAGCGGGAGCAGGGAAGGGAGATATACTCGGGGGAAGAACGGGAGCTGAGGTTGGATAGACAGGATGCCCTGGCTCTGAAGGTAGAGCCTTGAAAAACTACTCGGTGTTGTCAACAGTGGTAACCACTGTAGTCCATGGAGCAGAGATGGACCAGGAAGAAACTGGTACTTTGAAGAAGAAAATCCTTTTGAACAGGAGCAGTCCTAGAGAGTTCTATGACCTAAGTTTAAGTAAAACCAATTGTGGTGATTTCTGTAGCTATGATCCATGCTGATCAGTTCACTGAAGGTGCTTTAGACCAACTTCAAGTTCCATTGTCCACTCCTTTCCTGACTCATTCTATGGCTTTCCCCAAACAGATAAGGTGTCCTTGCACGAGGAGCTGGAATTCAGCTTCATAGTAGCTTTGAGCCACTGTCTGTAGGAGCTATTTTTCTAGAAGCAGGACTGTTCGTAGTCGCTATTAAAAATAACTGTATGGGGTGGAGAATGGAAAAGAGCCAAGAGCACTGTTTTTTAAGTGAGCAAGGAAGTTCAGCAGCTTTTCTCCCAACCCCCAAAAACCTTCTCTTTGGGAGTTCCCCCAAACCTAAGATCACACCCACCTGCCAGAACGCGTAAAGCTGGGTTTTTAGAATGTCCCCCTTACTGACGGCAGGGGCTTTGCTACGCTCATTTCCGTATTCCCAGCACCAGGAGCGATGTCTGGCACAACGGTAGGCCTCCAACACTTCCCCGTTTGAATAATGTACTGTTGAATTAATGAATTTTCAACTTTTGACACACATGTTATCTGAATAATTATCTTAATTTCCAGCTTCCCCACTTGATATTGAGTTTTTTTAAAAATAACAGCTTTATTGAGATGTAACCCACATAGCATATAATTCACACTTTCAAAGCACACAAGTGAGTGTTTTTTAGTATATTCACGGAGTTGTGCCACAATCACTAATTCCAAAACATTTTTAACACCCCCCCCCGCAAAAGAAACACTATCCCCATTATCAGGCCCTCCACATTCCCTCCTCCCCCAGCCCCTGGCGGTCACTGATCTGTTTTCTGTCTCCATGGATTTGCTTGTATTGAACATTTCATATAAGCAGAATGGTACCATACGTGGTCTTTTGTGGCTGGCTTTTTAAATTAATTAAATGATATCAAGGTTCACCCATGTTGTCACAGTATCAGTCCTCCATTCCTTTTTACGGCTGAATAATATTCCACATTGTGTTTATCCATTCATCCATTGATGGACATTTGGGTTGTTTCCACTTTTTGGCTATTGTGAATACTCCTACTGTGAATGCTCATGCACAAGTTTTCGTTTGATACCTGTTTTCTGTTTTCCTGGGTATATATACCTAGGAGTGGAATTGCTGGGTCATATGGTGATTTTATGTTGAACTTTTTGAGGATCTGCCAGACTGTTTTCCAAAGTGTCTGCAACATTTTACATTCCCACCAACTGTGCTCAAGGGTTCCTGCTTCTCTACATTTTTGCCAATACTTGTTATTGCTTGTCGTTTTAGGATAGCCATCCTTGTGGGTTATAGTTGACTTTTGTAATTATAAATGTATGGTATAAATATACTTATGGAATACAAGTGTGAAAAGCTTAAAGTGTTGTTCCTTTGCATCAGAAATGGCCACAAAAATGTGCCAGTACAATATTTTACATCTTGCATCTTTAGGGTTTTTTTTGTTTGTTTTTTGTTTTGAGTATAGTTTACAATGTTGTGTTAGCATTTTTAGTTTGAGGTGGTGTTGTTTGAGTTCCTCATAGGGTTAATGAGAAAGAGAGATTGGGGATCTGCTAAACCAGCTTTTAGCACTTTTCTGGTTCAGGGTGTGACCATCATAAGAAAACATGCTCTGGGCCTTGAGATAGCATGGAAAATTCTAGAAATATGTCATTTGACAACGTCTGTGCAGAAACTGCTTCTGTGCCAGTGTGTTACATTTGAAACCACATTTTGTATGTGCTCAACATTTACACAGATCTTGAGAAAATGAAATTGAATTTTATGCCTCTTTAATGTGATTTGAGACCATGACTGTGCCATTTCTTTATAATAATTCTAAGAATGTATCCACTGTATGACTTTCATCTTATAGTAATTACAACCATTTACCATGTATAGAGCACATAGTTTAGGACACCATAAGTCACATTCCATGCTAATCGCTTTTCTGAAAATAAAGTGCCTGTTGTACAAATCCAAGAACAATGATGGGGAAAAGAAAATCAATTGATATATCACATCAAAGAAGAGATCAAAATGAAGATGTCAAATATATGCCAAAGGCTCTCATAAATTACAAATTGTGAACTCACCCCAAACTTTATTTTTAGACAAATAAAATATCTTGAAGTCTCATTGTAAAATCCACTTCAAAGATGATTTGGTGACAGTATTTTCCCCAAGGCCTTGCCAGTTTTACATGCCAAAGGCTTCCAGTGTGAGTAGGGTTCCAAGGGACCCAAGCCCAAGCAGTCAACTTAGACTTTGGGATCTAGTCCTTCATTTAAGGACAAGAAGCCCATTTTTTGTGATCTGCTTCCCATTTCCTTCTTTGGGGACTAACTGAAGAATTAAAAGTTGTCTCCCTTTCTAAAGTTATATGCAGGGCACAAAGAAGGGGTTTCAACAGCTGCTTCTCGTCATTCTGTGGAAAAAACTTCCGAGGTGAAGAATACCCCCAGGTCCTCCAGATAGTTATTAGATTACTCACTCGTCTTTTCCCTTCACATGAAGAGGTTTGGTTCCTACCCCTTCTTTTTTTTTTAATATTTATTTATTTATTTATTTATGGCTGTGTTGGGTCTTCGTTTCTGTGCGAGGGCTTTCTCTAGTTGCGGCAAGCGGGGGCCACTCTTCATCGCGGTGCGCGGGCCTCTCACTGTCGCGGCCTCTCTTGTTGCGGAACACAGGCTCCAGACGCGCAGGCTCAGTAGTTGTGGCTCACGGGCTTAGTTGCTCCGCGGCATGTGGGATCTTCCCAGACCAGGGCTTGAACCCGTGTTCCCTGCACTGGCAGGCAGATTCTCAACCACTGCGCCACCAGGGAAGCCCCCCTACCCCTTCTTTATAGGCAATATCTCTTCAGGAAGATATTTTTTTTAGGTATTAGAAGTCACACGTTAGAAAACAAATTTCAAAGCCCAGAAAATATACAGAAGGAAAATTAAAAATCACCTGCTGTCTCACGAGCCAGAGAGCACCACTTTGACCTGCTTCCTTACGATGTTCATTTACTTGTGTTCATTCATTCATTCTTTATTTCACTCAACAGATATTTACTGAACACCTACTATATGCCATGCAGTGTGTTAGGATGTAAATTGTACATACACACGCTCCTGATTTTCTTCATAATAATTACGTTTATACTTATTGGTATAATATCTGTCTCCCCTCAGACTCTAAACTCCAGGACCATCTTATTCGCTAAACATCATACTATGACCACTTACTAGTCATTATACACTCTTGGAAAATAATTTTTTTTTTTTTGTTTTTTTTGTTTTTTGTTTTTTGTTTTTTTTTGTTTTTTTTTGAAAATAATATTTTTAATGGCTGCATAATATGTCTACCATAATTAACTATTTCTCTATTGTTGGTCATTTAAGATATTTTCATATGTCTTGCTTTTACAATTATGTTTGAACATTATGTCAAAAGGTATACACATTTCTGTGGCTTTTGTTATATTAGCCAAACTGTCCTCTAGAAAAAGCTCTACCAATTTAAGCACCTAGTGTACGAGTATTTCTCAAATGCAGTTAAAAAGGGAATATCAAAATGGCAGACTCAAGGAAGTGAAAGACTTAATCCATCCCTCTGCCTGCAGGGAGAGTCAGAATGACCACCCTGCACCTGGAGGAAAGGCAGTTAGTTTAGGAGAATTGAAGAACACTTGGGAGAGCTCTCTCAGGTTGGTACCATTGTGATTTGGGGCCAAGAAGAGGCAGTGGTGCAGGATGTTTATTTATATGTTTATGAATTATCTTTACAGAGCTAAGAGTGAGCTGGAGAAATGGTGTTGACATAAGCTCAGAAAAGCAGTCCAAATATTGATTGATTCTCAGTTATGTGTGAGAGCCTGAGTTACGTGCTGTGAGTGATACGGAGTGGCACCGTTCTTGCCCTCAAAGAGACCAAAATCCAGTTGCAAGGAAAAGTGTGGGCATCGGAATCTGAAAGACCTGGGCTTTAGTTCTGATTCTGCTGCTTATCTTAGCAGTGACCTTGGGGAGGTTACAGAGTGTGTCTGGTCTTCAGTTTCCTCATCTGAAGAACGTGGTTAGTGATAAACCTAGTGTAAAAAGGAAATGAGACCACGCGTGTCAAGTGCTTAGCACAGTACCGGGCACGTAACACAGTAGCTCTCAGGAAATGGAACTACCACTGCTTTAGTAATGATTTCTCCTATCTTCCAAGGACTTTATGGAGATTAAATGAAATAATGAATGCAAAACACTTAGTACTATGCCAGCATCAAGTTAAGAAGTGATGATGATATTGACAACCCTTTTGGAGAAGAGGAAATCTATCATAAGTGAGTTGTAACAGTCATAAAAGAGCAATAGAAGGATAGGCACTCTTGTCCCAGCAAAGGTGAGTCTGGGCACATATTGCTGAAGATAGTGTGGGCTCTCAGTTCTGCTCCTCTCAGCTCTTGGTGCAAGTTCTGCCCCACTCACCTCTCCTCCTTTGTACTCACCTCATTCAGGGCACCTGGAGGGCATTTTGTCTCTGTGGAATCGTGAGGGCGTGCCTGTGGCTTGCCTGGAATTGTCTACCAAGGCCAAAGCTTTTGAGGAGCAGGTGATATTTTTCTCTTGTGCCATCACTAAAAAATAGCTTTTGTAGCTTGAAATGAGACAGGGTATTCAAGAGCTCTAAGTGTCTGGCAAAGAAGTCAGTGGCTGGAACAGCCGCAGTGGATGTCTTTGAAATGCAGTTGATGCATACGCTTTTCCCCCTGAGACACTATCTTCATATGGGTTGGAAGCTGGTCTATTTCAGTGATGTGTGCTGGCTTCTCCCCTCCTGAAGCCGATGCATTCAGTGCCCCAGGTTGAAGAAGAATGACGACAAATTAACTGTTGCTCTGAAGTACTAATGCTGCAGGCCTTTGTGAAATAAAACCTTTGTTGAATGGAATATATGATTGTCTTCCCACTTTCAAAAGTTACTTGTTTACCTGTTGCTCATAAAGCTCAGGGTAATTTGTGCTTGGGAAAAGATATTCTTTTGTCTGCTGGGTTTCATTTCAGCACCATAGACTTCCCTGAAGATTGCAAAGCTATTCTGTTGCTACACATTTATAGAGCTCACCCTGAGGAAGGAGAATTAGTGTCTGGTATTACCTTTCTGCCTGCCAATTTTACCTCACTGATTCAACCTTTGGAACTGATTTAATCAATGGATCAGCACATTATTCAAAGGGGGAATGCTATTACAGAAAAGCTTTCACGAGGGCTGATGATTCATACAGACACTATTCAGGACTTTTAATCACATCACATAAAAGAAGCAAATTTGAATGTTGCTTATGCCTAGAATTTTGATGAAAAATAAAATATTAAGCAGCACTTAGGAGAAGCCCACGGCTTGGATTTATGTGTGCAGACATTTCTTCTGAGAAAGAATACTTAGAATGGTCTAGAAAGAAGATCCACGAAAAACCAAAGTCACACCAATGGACAAGCCTAATGAAAGGGGGAGAAATGAGACGTTGACTGTGATAATTAAGCTAAAGTGCTGTGGCTAGTTCCCGACGGCCAGTGTACTCCAGTGGAAAGAGTGCCAGCTTTGGTGGCAGAGTCCTGCGTGTGCATAGCTCAGCTCAGTTGTCGGACAAGTGAAGGTCTCTGATCCTCATTTGCCTCATCTGTCAAATGGGAGTTAGTAATACTTACTTCCCAAAATGTTTGGTGAGGATTAAGATAGTAAGGACTTGTTTTTCTTTTCCTTATGGAACTTATCAGTCCATGTTCCTTATATTTGAAAAATTATTTATGTCCTCAAACTAGAATCTAAGTTCCATGGGTATGGTGGGTGTGATAAAGTATTTGGTATCTCTTTTACCAGGCAGGTCCCACTCACCTTGAGGGTTGACCCCGTGGAGCCCACTTGTAGACATGGATGCTTGGGTCATTACCAAAGCGTCCTGGATAAGGAGGACGATGTTTCATCTTCAGGACAGCCTGGCTGGGTCCACTCACTAAGTGGAAACACCATAACATCATGGTTTTTTAAAAAAAGGCTTTGCATTCCATTCAGGAGTAGTTTTGAATCCCGGTTCTCCTGCTTAATAGCTATATAATGTTGGGCAAGTTGCTTAACCTCTCTGTGGTTTATTTTCATCATTTGAAACGTGAGAATAAAAGGAGAGCAATGAAGAGTAACTGAAATTAGGCATGCAGGGACTTCCCTGGTGGCGCAGTGGTTAAGAATCCGCCTGCCAATGCAGGGGACACGGGTTTGAGCCCTGGTCCGGGAAGATCCCACATGCCGCGGAGCAACTAAGCCCATGCGCCACAACTACTGAGCCTGCGCTCTAGAGCCCGTGAGCCACAACTACTGAGCCCGTGTGCCATAACTACTAAAGTCCGGGTGCCTAGAGGCCGTGCTCCATAACAATAGAAGCCACCGCAATGAGAAGCCCGCACACCACAATGAAGAGTAGCCCCTGCTCGCCACAACTAAAGAAAGCCCGTGCACAGCAACGAAGACCCAAAGCAGCCTAAATAAATAAATAAATAAATTTATTTAAAAAAAAAAAGTAAAGATATTAGGCATGCAAAGCACAGAGCGCCATACCTGGCATGGAGGCTCATTAAAGGGCAGTTGGGAAGAGTGGCAGCTGCCGATAGCAGTGGCATCGTTGCCCCTTGAGACACAAGTTCTCGGCCATCTTGAAGTCTCCTGGAGCAATTAGCTCCACTGGAGCGCTCTTTGAGAGAGGCCACATTCCTAGTGTTATTGAGCGAATGAAATGTGATAATCCATGTGAAAGCACTTCACCTAGTCAGCGGAACATAACAAGTGCCCAATAAAGGTGTCTTCTGAAGTACGGAAGCAAGACTTCATTACACGCGGTATCATTTTAGAACTGAGTGCATTTCATTGTATTAAATTTATGTTATAATTGGTGATATGTACATAGCAACCACAGCACCACAGAATGTTTTCTGGCTTAGAGCTGCTCATTTGCCTGCCAATATGGATAAAAAGGTGTTCCTATAGCACATTAAGGTCAATGTTTTCATGATAGAATGGGTTAGACCCTTACTACTCAAAGTGTGGTCTGTTGACCAACCACATGGGTATCATGTGAGACCTTATGAGAAATGCAGAGTCCAAGGCCCCACTCCAGTCCTACTGAATCAGATAAGTGCCCCAGGTGATTAGCTTCTAATCCTAGGCTGTCATTGCTACAGTGTTCATTGGCATACTTGCTACGTCACTATTATTTGATTGTTACAGTGCTCTAGTTTGCTGGGCGACATACACTATGTACTGTTCTTTTCCAAGAGGGGAGTGAGCCCTAGAGAAGCTGAGCATTTTTGCTCTGTGTCAAGTGACCTACTTAGCGGCAGGGCCAGGATTAGACCGCCGAGGCCCCAGCATTCCAGTTTCCAACACCGTCCTCCATAGCCATTTTCTTTGCAACCCGATTTGCTTCCCTCTCCAGTGTCTGCCATCTGTTCATCACTCCTTCTTCCCCTCAAATCCCAGGTGGCCAGCCTTATAGTCTACCTTTCTTAGATATGTTATCAACCACATCAGGGTAAAATCTACATGACTTAGTAAATTAATGATGAAAAAATTCATTTACCCATAATATTGACTACTGTTGATGCGTTTTGTAGTAACATTCCAGCTTTCTTGGTGCAAATGAACACTATACTGCAGTAGCTTTCAAACTTCAGTTGCATTCATTTTACTTGTGTTTAAAATACCAATTCCTGGGCCCCACAAATAGGATTCTCGTTCCTGAGTCTGGCCTGGGCCTCAGGATCTGTGCTTTTAACATGCTCCTAAAGTGATTCAGTGATTCTGTTTTGTTTTTTTTTTGCCATGCTAGGCATCTTGCAGTATCTTAGTTCCTCAACCAGGGGTTGAACCCACACCCTGGGCAGTGAAAGCTTGGAGTCCTAACCACTGGACCACAAGGGAATTCCCCCAAGTGATTCTAAGGTTTGTAGACCAAACTTTTAGAAAACTGCTTGGCTTTAGAGCCAGACTGCCTGGCTTCAAATCCAGGCTATGTCACTGATTAGCTGGAAATGTCGAGCTTTGATATCCTTGACTTTAAAAAGGGAATAACAATACCTAGCTACCTGTAAAAGAATGAAATTAGAACACTCCCTAACACCGTACACAAAAATAAACTCAAAATGCATTAAAGACCTAAATGTAAGGCCAGACACTATCAAACTCTCAGAGGAAAACATAGGCAGAACACTGTATGACATAAATCACAGCAAGATCCTTTTTGACTCACCTCCTAGAGAAATGGAAATAAAACAAAAATAAACAAATGGGACCTAATGAAACTTAAAAGCTTTTGCACAGCAAGGGAAACTATAAACAAGACGAAAAGGCAACCCTCAGAATGAGAGAAAATATTCGCAAATGAAGCAACTGACAAAGGATTAATCTCCAAAATATACAAGCAACTCATGCAGCTCAATATCAAAAAAAACAAACAAACAACCCAATCCAAAAATGGGCAGAAGACCTAAATAGACATTTCTCCAAAGAAGATATACAGATTGCCAACAAACACATGAAAGGATGCTCAACATCACTAATCATTAGAGAAATGCAAATCAAAACTACAATGAGGTATCACCTCACACCAGTCAGAATGGCCATCGTCAAAAAATCTCCAAACAATAAATGCTGGAGAGGGTGTGGAGAAAAGGGAACCCTCTTGCACTGTTGGTGGGAATGTAAATTGATACAGCCACTATGGAGAACAGTATGGAGGTTCCTTAAAAAACTAAAAATAGAACTACCATATGACCCAGCAATCCCACTACTGGGCATATACCCTGAGAAAACCATAATTCAAAAAGAGTCATGGACCACAATGTTCATTGCAGCTCTGTTTACAATAGCCAGAACATGGAGGCAATCTAAGTGTCCATCGACAGATGAATGGATAAAGAAGATGTGGCACATAGATACAATGGAATATTACTCAGCCATAAAAAGAAACGAAATTGAGTTATTTGTAGTGAGGTGGATGGACCTAGAGTCTGTCATACAGAGTGAAGTAAGTCAGAAAGAGAAAAACAAATACTGTATGCTAACACATATATATGGAATCTAAAGAAAAGCGGTTCTGAGGAACCTAGGGGCAGGACAGGAATAAAGACACAGACGTAGAGAATGGACTTGAGGACACGGGGAGGGGGAAGGGTAAGCTGGGATGAAGTGAGAGAGTAGCATGGACATATATATATACTACCAAATGTAAAATAGATAGCTAGTGGGAAGCAGCTGCATAGCCCAGGGAGATCAGCTCAGTGCTTTGTGACCACCTAGAGGGGTGGGATAGGGAGGGTGGGAGGGAGACGCAAGAGGGAGGGGATATGAGGATGTATGTATACGTATAGCTGATTCACTTTGTTATACAACAGAAACTAACACACCATTGTAAAGCGATTGTACTCCAATAAAGATGTAAAAAAAAAAAAAAAGTAGTTTGCATCTCTCTCTCCCTAGCCTGCAACCTCCTTTAGGACAGAGGAGGTGTACCACTCTGCACCCCACTCCCACTTCACGCAGCCACAGCTCCAATACGCAGTGCTTGGTACTCAGCAGGACTCGAAAATATATTTGCTATATTGACCTGAAGTTCTTGAAGTGAGAAAACCCAGAACTGAAATACACCAGACTAGAATCTCTTTACTCTCCCAGGCCTGAGCAAGTGAGAGGTTACAGAATAAAATTAGGAGATGGTGGGTCTTCTCTGGCTTGTTCCTTCTGCAGTACGATTGGGTGGAAATGTCCACAAGAAGTGCACTTGGGAGGACCACCATGAAAACCACACCAACAACTGCAGTCCTTTTAAAAAAATCATAGTCAGAGGGAGGACATTTCCTGAAATTTCACTTTTGGTTCTTTAATTTCTTTTTTTTTTTTTTTAAAGAAATTCACATTCTTTTATTTATTTATTTATTTATTTATTTATTTATTTATTTTTGGTGTTGGGTCTTTGTTTCTGTGCGAGGGCTTTCTCTAGTTGCGGCAAGCAGGGGCCACTCTTCATCACGGTGCGCGGGCCTCTCACCATCGCGGCCTCTCTTGTTGCGGAGCACAGGCTGCAGACGCGCAGGCTCAGTAATTGTGGCTCACGGGCCCAGTTGCTCCGTGGCATGTGGGATCTTTCCAGACCAGGGCTCGAACCCGTGTCCCCTGCATTGGCAGGCAGATTCTCAACCACTGCGCCACCAGGGAAGCCCTGGTTCTTTAATTTCTTAATTTAATTTTTAAGCGAAGTATAGTTGATTTACAATGTTGTGTTAATTTCTGCTGTACAGCAAAGTGACTCAATTATACAATATATACAATCTTTAAAATATTATTTTCCATTCTAGTTTATCCCAAGACATTGCATACAGTCACCTTTGGTTCTTGAAGGAAGGAAAAGCCCATCCCTGTAAGTGGGTGTCCATTAATTTGGTGGGCAGGGGAGACACAGCTTGGCCTGGGGGGAGTTTCTGCATGGGCACCCAACAGACAGATCAGGAGGGATGGTTCCCTTCAGGACTCATGAAACAGGAGGCTGGTTGAATTTTCTACTTTTCAACTGGCTGCTTGAGAGTTTGTAGACAGTGTGTGCCCCCAGATCCTCCACTTCACAGAACAGGGATTTGGTCCCTGAGAGATGTAATGCAAATGTCACATCATAGTCCCTCGGACTGCCAACGCTGAAGGGATTTTAGCCATCATCTAGATTACGAAGCAGAGAACACACACCATTATTCTTTCACTGTTTCTCCAAGAATATCAGTGATTGTTTAAGTGCCTTTCATGGTTGGTTTCCTGCATTACGTCCCATTCCCAAATGGTTAGTATTTCTTGGGTTCAAACTCTAACTCTGCCATTCACCAGCTGTGTGACCTTGGGCATGTCACTTGCCCTCCTGTGGCCTCAGTTCCTTTTAGAAAAGAGGCAAACTGGATTGGCAGATCTTTAGGTCCTTTTTAGCTTTGAATACAAAAGATTCTCCCAGAAATAGAATTGTGCTATTCCTTTTTTGGGAAAATCCATTCTTTCCCCATGTTGAAATAATAGCAGTCTAATGAGTCAGGTAACCATGCTGTAAGAATTGTCTCACAGAGTCTAGAAGGAGGGAAGCACGGATATATGCTGAAGTATGTTTCTCCCATTAGATCTATTTTGGTATTCCGAGTGACATTTGTTCCTGCATTGCTGACATTGCACGCCAACATGCTATCTGGCAGGGCACACACTGATTAAGACCTATTCCGAGAAAACATATACCCTCTGATTGAAATCCAAACACATTGATTGTTTTATCTCTATCAGGAGAGATTGCTCTCTCTTTGGTGATAGATGACAGCTCTTCACACCACTTCATCTGCCAACTGGACAAGGGGTGACACAGGCAGCTTCCAAGTCTTGTGGGCTGAGCCATTAGCTGTGACAGTCAGCTTCAAACCCTCAGTCACACTGTCATGTCCCTAGCATGGTCACAGTGAGCAAGATTAGATGTGTCACAGCTGAAAGATGATTTCTACACCGAGGCCTTGGTGGCAAGAACCTTGAACAATGGCAGGCCCATCTAAAAGCTTCTGTACAGGGGGGGACCTGGAGAGATTTGAGAGCAGAGCACAGCTCCTTACAGAGAGGGCATGTGGGGTCTGAACTGTGTGCTGCTTCTCTGCACCCCAGCATGATAGCAGGAACGCCCCAGAAGGGTTATATCTGAAGTATTTATGAGCTAAATGTAATGTTTCCCTCTCTCTGGGAATGCCCAGTGAATACCACTTACATTTGCACAGAATGCTTGCATTTCACCAAGTACTTTCCAATTCATTAGCTCATTCGATTCTTAAAACTTTAATCATGGGACATGGATAGAACTTATGCCTTTAGCATGTTACAAATGAGGAATTAGCCCCACAGCCCACTCTTCAAGGCTTGAACCCATGGCTCCTAATCCCAGGGTTCTTTCTACTATTTTGGGCTGTTCAGTTATCCAAGCCTAGAGCTAATGTCTGCAGGTCAAGTAATCATAGCAGCTCACATTTATTGAGCTCTTGCAGTGGCCCAGGGACTTTATGTAATTCTCATTTAATCTTCACAGCAACCTAATAAGGACAATATTATTATTGTAATCCTCATTTCACAGAAGAGGAAAATGAAGCTCAGAGAGGTTAAGAAACTTGCTCAGGGTGACATGATCGTAAGTGACAGAGCTAAGACTCAAACCCAGTCCGTTTGGCTTCAGACTCTACATTCTTAACCATGATGCTAATGCTGCTGGCAACTCCCTGTCACCTACCTTTTCCAAAAAGGTGAAGACTAGGAAGCATAGGAGTGGGTTTTATTTCCTGGACTATGTTAGCAACAGAGGCCCAAGGGGAAACGCTATTCTAAGTCAGTCTTCTGGCAAGAGCTGCTAGGAGCTAACATCATGTCAGTACAGACCAGTATGCCCACAGGCCCACTTCTGGGTTCTTTCTGGCCTCTGCCACTCTAGCCCTTCTCCCTGACCTCGCCGTCCTTTCCCTCTGGATCCACAGAAATATTATCACTCCTCTTTGGACACCCTTTTAGATGACATGTGTAGGGTTATTATAGAGAAATATCTCAGATTTAGTATTATTTATTCCCCACTTACTTCTAAAAAGGACCCGAAGGGACTCCCAATAAGAACTATTAAGTAATTGAAACTTAGAAAGAGATCTGAAACCTTGTAGAAGAAAGGCAAGGGAGAAGAGGAGGTAAAAGTGGTTTCCGTCAAGAACTTGGGATGGAAGTCATTTCAAACATTTATTAAGCCCTGTGCACTGGGTCCTGGGGCTGCCACTAAAAATGCAGAGCTGAGTCAAACACAGGCCCTGTCCTCAAGGAGCTCAAAATCCAGGAGCGTTAGAAGGATCCGTGGAGCATTCAGTTTGCCTTTGAATTCTAGCAAAGACAATAAGTGGAATGTGATGGGTTCTTTAGTACTCATCTGATAAATGGAGTTCTGCCTGTTCTTCAGGAGAGACAAGCTTCTTTAAAATACTGAAGAGTAATGATAAATTATCATTTTATATCAATAGTAGTTAATACTCCTTGAGAGCTCACCATGTGCCAGTCACTGGGCTAAGCACTTTGCATTCATTATCCCATTGAGTCCTCACCAATATCCCCACGATGTATGTATAATGACCCCCATTGTACAGATGGGGAAATTAAGGTGAGGTGGAATTACCATGTGGACTCATGTGTCGTATAAGGAGTGATATCTTTAATGGAGTTTTTGCAGAGGATTCAGACCTGCCTTTCATAACGCCAGTGCACTCATCCCTCTGCCATTTCGGTCTTCCCTCTCATTCTGCAGGAAATGGCTATGAACATACTGTCTCCAAAGGCAGTGACTGTAGCCATTGTGCTTCGGTATTGCCATTTGGGACCTAATGGTTCAGAAGATGCAATAACTTTCCTCACATGGGCCAATTACAAAAAAACTCCCTTTTTAAAGCAGCAGCATGAGCTAGAGCAGGCACTTCATTATCTGCCTCTGCCCATGGGGAAGTAGAGATGCTGGTGAGAGGATGATTGGCCTGGGAAATGGGAGGGCTTGGGATCTACACTTTCAGGGTCAAAGAACTTCATGCCCATTCCCAGGATTGGCTTCCCAGGATGCTCTGGTGCTGGCTTGCCCCCTGCAGGAGGGCGCTCCTGGGGTTTGTCTCTCAGTGGGATCCCATTGGCAGCCTCTCCCCTCCCACAGCAGCAGCGGGCCTATTGACTCCCGGGCACTCATTTCCCAGGGCCCTTTTCAGTCCCTGAGAGCCACAAGTTCTTTTCACTCTGGGAGTTTGCAGATGGGGCCGCACCAAGGGGAACAGATGTAGTTTCCCTGTGGAGCGCTTTAATCTAGTGAATTGCACTCAGACAGGTAAAAAGTAATTTTCCTTCTTTTCCTGCATCTTTCTGAAAGTTTCTAGGGTCAACTAGCCAGGACTCTGCAGGCTTCTCGGCTCCAAAACAGAGGCAAAAGTCATTTCTTTCTTTATTCCTTGAATAAGTTGGAAGGGTCTTAGATAGAAAGCGATCTTTTTTTTTCTCATACCTTATCCCAGGAAACAGTGCTCTCTTTTTAGTTAAGCTGAACTGAATACAAATCATATCACTCCAAATGGAGTCATTACAAGTCTTGTTAGTAATCAGAGTATTATTCTTTTATTTTTATTGATTACATATGGAACATCTTGTTAAAAAGCCAGTGCCTTCGGCCTGGGCCTCAAATTCCCTTTTCCCTCAGACAAATACACTTAGCAAGTGAGGGATGCCCAGGTTTCAAGAGTGAGTGAGTTATATGTGTTGAGAGCAGAGTGGGAGGGTGGGCATTTACCAAGCCTGTTCCCCTCTATTGAATCAAATAGTTCTCATTCTGTCTCACACTCCTGCTGTCTCTTTCCACACACACACATGCACAGACACACACACAGATGCATTTTCCTTTCTAAAACTTGTCTTCACTCTGAGTGCATATTCTCCTTCCTTCCTCACCCTATCCCACCCCACCCCACGTTACTGCTCTTCTGGTCGCCAGCGCTCCTGCCTTCCTAACTCTGCCATCTCAAGGTTTTCATGTAAAGAAACTGAACTTTTGTGGGCAGAGAACTCTCTTCCTCCTGCAAACCTATGGGTCACATGCTCCCTCAGGAGATGTCAGCTGCGAAGGGCGTGCCATAAGTTGGAGCCAAGTCTTTACTCATTAGCTGTGTGACCTTGAGCATAACATTGAATCCTCTGAACCTCAGTTTCCTCAGTGAATCATAAATGGAACCTACTTCGTAGGATTATTGTGTGAAGATTCGGTAAAAATAAGGCATATAATATAGCATATGGCTCAGCTCAGAGTAATCAATAAATCTTGGCTGTTATCACCAAGCATTGTGATCTTAGCTGTTTTGCAGGAGTTTGCTTCATCTTGATTCTGTTTCTTTGCTGCTCAGGACTCAGAACAAGCTTCTTCCTCACCGAATTATTTGCTTTTTAAAATTGAGGTGAAATTTACATAACAAAATTCACCACGTTAAAGCGTACTATTCAGCGGCATTTAGTACACTCACAACGTTGTGAAATGATCACTATCTAGTTCAAAATATTGTTATCACCCCAAAAGGAAACCCTGTACCCACTAAGCAGTCACCCCCCACTCCCTCCCTCCACCAGCCAAATTATTTGCTTTGAAATCGATTTCTTTCGGATTCTCAGCCATTCCAGAAATCTGAGGAGTTCAGGAAGCTGAATTGTAGATAGTAAGAGTTTTCCAAAAGTCAGTCAGAAATGCATTCCTAAATAGAAGAAAGAGACTGTGATAGCCTAGGACTGACTTATCAGGGAGCAGAGTGGACAATCCGAAGAGATATACTCTCATTCCTTCCGGCCAACACAAATACCGTCTCTTGTATGCTCGTCTGTCCTACTTCACATTATTTTCTTTGTCTTGTGGCTGAAAGAGAAAACGGGCTTGAAACTTGGAGTGAGGGGAGGGATGGATATTTTAACGCCCCTGTCCACAAATTATGGGAGAGCCTGGGGAAGGAGGTGATCAGGTCAGTGTCTTTGCATTGACTTTGCATCCTGCCACATTCCAAGAGAGGAATTTTAGTCTTGGGAGGCATGTTCCAGATAACCCTCAGGGAAAATGCAACGCTTTGAAGTCTCGGCTTGTTTCTGCAGCTGCTGATTTCTTCCCACCGCCCAGGTTGGAGGGGCCCAGGCCATCAGCACTCAGGGGCAGCCTGATTGGCTACTTCTTTGCAGCGGGTCAGTTCGTAGGCTTCTTGCACCAGGCTGTGTGAGGAAGGGAAAAGGCTGATGAGTCAGCTGCAAAGGACAAAAGAGAGAAGCTCCAGTTAGCTCAGGACTCAAGTAAGAAGTGGGAAAAAGGACAAACACTTAAGAAGGCTCATTGGTGAAAATACTCTCCGATTTGGCAAGTGTCTGTGAAGGCCTGGTATGGTGGCCAGTTTGTCTGGTGGGGCTGTGGGCCTCCCTGAAAAGGCTTCTCTCGCCCTTTGGAGCCAAGCTTGGCAAGCTTCTTGGTGTAGTCAATGTTCAGGCAGATTGTGAGGGGTTCAGGACTTCTAGTCAGGCCTTTTTGGTTGCTCTATCAGTTTTCAAAATCTTTTAAAAAAGTTTGATCGAGATATAATTGACATCTAACATTGTATGAGTTTAAGGTGTGCAGCACAATGATTTGAAATATGTATATATAGCAAAATGATCACCACAGTAAGTCTAGTTAACATACATCACCTTGCATAGTTACAATTTTTTTCCCTTGGGATGAGAACTTTTAAGATCTACTCTCTTAGCAACTTTCAAACATACATACAATATAGTATGGTTAATTATAGTCATCGTGCTGTATATTACATCCCAGAACTTATTTATATTTAAAAAAAATTTATTGAAGTGTAGTTGACTTACAATATTATATTGGTCTCAAGTGTACAACATAGTGATTCGATATTTTTATAGATTACACACCATACAAAATTATTATAAAATAGTGACAGTAATCCCTTTGCTATACATGACATCCCTCTGACTTATTTATCTTATAACTCGTAGTTTGTACCTCTTAATCCCTTTCACCAATTTTGTCCCTTCCCCCACCCCTAGAACTTCTTTATCTTACAACTGGAAGTTTGTACCTTTTGACCACCTTTACCCAATCCCCCCTCCCCTCTACACGCTGCCTCTGGCAAGCACAATTCTGATCTCTATTTCTATGAGCTTGTTTTTTTAAGATTCCACATGTCAGCGAGATCATGCAGTGTTTGTCTTTCCCTGTCTGACTTATTTCACTTAGCATAATACCCTCAAGGTCCATCCATGTTGTTGCACATGGCACAGTTTCCTTCTTTTTTATGGCAGAATAGTATTCCCTTGTGTATATATACCACGCCTTCTTTATACATTCATTCCATTCATCCATGGATGAACAGTTATGCAGCTTTTATAAGAGCAGCCTCTTCCTAGGAAACCATCTCCCTACCTTGGGCAACTTTGCCATAGTTTATAAGACCAGAAAGGGAGTAGGGAAGACTAACACATTTTGGCAACTTTGCTTTGATGGCTGGTGAATGGGGTTTCTCATATTAATTCTAGAAGTAGCTAGACACATAAGGGAGCTCTGTAACTTAAATGTGCTTCGTCTGTTGGGTCTTGCTCTAACTCCTCACACTTTAGCCTGCATCAGAATCACCCAGGGTGCCCATTCAAAATTCAGACTCCTGGGCCCCATTCTTGTAGAATCAGAATCATGGTGAGACCAGAGAAGCAACTCTTGGGCAAGTAACTCCAAGTGATTCCGAGGTAATTGGTCTTTGAACTGAACTTCTGAAACACTGCTCTCAGGAGTCAAATGGAGGGGAGGATGAGAATAATCTGATTTTTCACAAAAGGTGTATCAAGGAGGTACATTGAAAAGGAGTAACCCCAAAGGAGAGCTTCTCATTCATTTCTGTTTATTCCCGGTTCCTATTTTACTAAGAGAGTTTTAAGTAAGTGGCCATTATTTTTTATTGAAAATACATTAAGTGAAATTGTAGGACTAGTTTCTAACAGTTTGAGTTTTAACCTCATCCATGAGCTGAAATTTGAAAAGTGTTCTTGAAGACCCATCTCTGCATTTTAATAAATAGAAATTTTTGAAGTTTTCATGCTCAAGGGTATTTTGTTTTCTCATGTTTGTTCATTTTGGGAAGAATGAATTTTGCCTCCTATTCATAGGGCAGGAGATTCAGTGGCTCCCACTGAATTAGTTCTTTCTGTTCCTTGAGGAAAGAGCTTAATAGAAAAAAGACTGCATTCTGGAAATTGAATGATTTTTTATGTTGCTACAGTTAGATGGAGTCCTATAAATGAGCCCCAAACAAAATGGTTAAATCTCTCTTAAAAGGCAGATATTTTCAAACAAAGGGGAAAGTTTCTGAACAGCCCAAGTCTTATTTTGGCCTGTGGCATGTGTTTGTCTCAAAAAGACTTTTAGAAGTATCATAAAAACACCGGAGCATTGCCTAAATCACCCCTTCCTTCAGCTGGGCCTTCAACTAACTTTTCACTTATGGAGGGGAAGGGGGAAGAGGGAGAGGCAGACAGAGAAAGACACAGAGACAGAGACAGAAAGACACAGAGATACACACACACACACACACACACACACACACACAGAGTCCCCAGTGGGCCAGCCTCCACCTGGGACTCCCTCCACCCCATTCTGCAGTCTGATCACACCCATACACGACCCAGCATCTGCCCAAGTGCCACAAACCATGCTTCCCTGCTCCCTGGCAGAGAGTGGCCCAGAGAGAAGTTTCCGGAGGCAATTAAGTGAGCCTTCCAGCCTGTCTTGGTGCCAGAAATCAAAGTAACTCCATCCTTGAAGCTTGTTTCTGAAATCCTCCAGCAACTCTCCAGAAGGCTCGCCTCTCTGCTGGCTGCATCTCAGAGATGCTGGCTTTCGACTGTGGGAACTTTTGCTGGTAACACATTTGAGGTGAGTTACAACAACTTCCTCCCTCAGCTTCAGCTTCCTGTTCCTAAGGGTGAGTTAGACAGTTCGGCTCAAGTAGCCCCAGCTGTTAGGGCTTCCCAGGGGGTCCTCCCTGTGAAGTGGTTTTCCCCTTTGGTAATTTGGATTGCTTCTAATGAGGCCGCCTGCTTTATCTTTAATAGACGATGCTAGATTGCACATCTATAGCCGAACAGCACCTTTTGCCCCAAGGGTTTGAAGAGTTTTCTGAGATCACTCTTTTTATATATATATCAATTTATTTATTTATTTATTTATTTATTTATTTATTTTTGGCTGCGTTGGGTCTTCTTGGCTTTGAGCGGGCTTCCTCTAGTAGAGGCGAGTGGGGGCTACTCTTCGTTGTGGTGCACGGGCTTCTCATTGCAGTGGCTTCTCTTGTTGTGGAGCACAGGCTGTAGGTGCACAGGCTTCAGTAGTTGCGGCTCACGGGCTCAGTAGTTGCGGCTCGTGGGCTCAGTAGTTGCGGCTCGCGGGCTGTAGAGCGCAGGCTCAGTAGTTGTGGCGCACGGGCTTAGTTGCTCCGCGGCATGTGGGATCTTCCTGGACCAGGGCTCGAACCCGTGTCCCCTGCGTTGGCAGGCGGATTCTTAACCACTGCACCACCAAGGAAGTTCCCTGAGATCACTCTTGAGAGCCTTGGACCCAATGGCGTTTTCCTCACTGTGGGTGAAAAAATTTTTTCCTGTTTTCCCCATGGAGCTGGCCTAGTTCTTCTGCTCTGGGGTACTATGCTTGTTTAGGGAAATGACTCTTTGGCTCTCAAAAGACACACACACACACACACACTCACACACACACACAAAAGGGAATGGGACAGCAAGATGGAGAGAGACTGGGGAGGAAGAAAGAGAGCATGAGAGAGCGAGAAAGAAAGTGAGTTCATAATCATGCGTGAGAACAAGGTCGTGAGAGCTTTGGGAGAGACAGAAGGAGAGGGATAGAGGAAGCCCAGGCAAGAGAACACCCAGGAGTGTGAGCAACCTCGAGAAAAGAGAATGAGATGTGCCGGAAGCCACAGGGAAAGCCAGATGGAGAGCTTGCAGAGCCCAAGAGAGGGGCCAAAGGGAAGAGGGAGAAGGGGGAGTGAGCGCTCAAGGGGCAAATGAGTCAGCAAGAGAGGTTAGCAAATACCTGTGGGCCGATTAAGTCCACCGTGAATAGCCACTGCTCCCAACTTGATAAGTAAGTGAGAGCGGAAGAGAAGATGCTAGGGGACCGGACACACATCCAAAGTGGAACTTCTGGGCCCTCCAGACACACATGCTCAGGATCAACCCTGTGCAACCACTTTAAAGACCCGGATCTCAATTGGAGTTGCACATACACTCCCCACCTCCATTAATATTATTTGAAATTATAAAACAAATGTCATCATTAAACACAAAGGAGAGCATGATAACTTTAGAGTATACTTTTTTCATGCCACCTTCCCATCCACAGACTCATATTAGATGGCTTTACTTAGTGGTTCCCAAACATCAGACCTGGGGTCACACTGGATAGATGTCACAGACTCCTTCATGTTAAAATGGCAGGTTCCTCCATGTTGATTGCAGCACTATTTATAACAGCCAAGATATGGAAGCAACCCAAGTGTCCATCAACAGAGGAATGGATAAAGATGTGGCCACATATATACAATGGAATACTACTCAGCCATAAAAAAGAATGAAATTCTGCCATTTGCAGCAACATGAATGGACTTGGAGGGCATTATGCTAAGTGAAGTAAGTCACACAGAGAAAGACAAACACTATATGATATTACTTATATGTGGAATCTAAAAAATACAACAAACTAGTGAATATAACAAAAAAGAAACAGACTCACAGATATAGAGAACAAACTAGTGGTTACCAGTGGGGAGAGGGAAGGAGGGAGGAGCAATAGAGGAATGGGGGAAAAAGGGTTATTATGAGATTATACGAAATCATGTGTGTGGAACTTTTGAAAATTGTAAAGCACTTTAGAATTTTTAAGAAATAATAAAATTATCTAAATATTGCAAATGAATAAAGTGGCAGGTTCCTGAACCTTTTCCCAGAAAGTATGATTTAGGAGGGCTGGGCTGAGGTCTGGCAACCTGTAGTTTTAATACACAGCTCCGTTGGAGATTCCGATGCCCAGTGGACCTTAAGCAGCACCCTTTCCTAGGAAGCAGTCACAAGTTCAGCTGGGTCACTGACCTTAAGCCCGACTGCTGACTGCTCCCTAGCAGTGCCCAAACTATGGTGAGGTGAGTGAGGCAGTCACCTCGGGTACAAAACTTAAGGGGGTGCTAAAAATCTCGGTAATCAGAATAAATAATATTTTGATGATACGTTTTACTCAAAATAAATGCAGAGAAATCCAGGGTGAACCAAATGTGAAACTTGGACATAAAGACAGTCTCCAGCTCTGCCCTTGCACACCCCTGCCTCTCTTGCCCCACCCTAATGCCAGCTCATGTTCCAATTAAACTTTGTTTACAAAAACAGGCAGATAGACTGCAGGTGAGAATTTATTGATTTGATTTTTTAGAATATTGCATTAAAACATGATTTATCCAAGTAGCGCTCATATCTTGGTTGCTAATAGCATTCTCCAATAAAAGTAACCAAGGCTCCTTGGAGAAATGACTGATTCTAGGAATGGGGCAAGAAATATACAAGATGAGCCTGGAGTATCCTGTAGTGCCAGAAAGTAAAGAAGTGCTAAAAAACAAACAAAAAAATCCAAAAAGCAAAACATTGATGGGGGTATAGCACAGGAGTCAGCTGAAAGAGCTACCAATGGCCAAAGCTGGAAAAAATTGAGAAATAAAATAAATAAGGTAGTATTGGGAATTCCCTGGCAGTCCAGTGATTAGGACTCCGTACTTCCACTGCCAAGGGTGCAGGTTCAATCCCTGGCCGGGGAACTAAGATCCCACAAGCTGCACGGTGCGGCCGGAAAAAAAAAAGCAACCGAGAAAAAAAAAAGAAGGTAGTATTGGAGTATAACACAAAGTATAATATAAATATCAGAGTCCATATTGATATAAATTAATGATTAAATAAATGGGTAAGAAGAAACAAATCTCCTGTGCAGGATAATTCCAAATAATTTGTATAAATACTCTGCCCTTAAGGAGCTGCCCTTAACTCTTCACTCCTTAAGTGTGAGCTGTGAAGAGTGACTTCCATCCAAAGAGTACATTGTGGAAAGAGAAAGGAGAGTAACCTTCCAGTGGAGGAACTTGACAAACCCTATCTCAGCCAGGTGATCAAGGCCAACACCAACAGTCATAGTCATAAATCATGTGGATAGTACATACCCTTGATATGGTGTGATAAGAATGACACTTTATCTCTGTGGTCTTCCTGTCAGTAATCCAGAGCCCTGGTCTAAGCATGAGAAAATATCAAGAAAAGTCCAGTAGAATGGTATCCTATAAAATACGTGACCAGTACTCTTCAAAATTGTCAAGGTCATCAAATACCAGGAAAGGTGGAGAAACTGTCATTGCCTAGAGGAGCCTGAGAAGATGGACAGCTAAATGTAATGTGGGATCCTGGAACAGAAAGAAGTGAAAATTAAGGAAATCTCAATAAAGTATAGACTTTAGTTCATAAATAACATTGATTGTGGCAAAGGTACTTTACTAAATCAGTATGTTAATAATAGGGGAAACTGGGTATGGGGTATATGGGAACTTTCTGTACTGTCCTCACAATTTTTCTGTAAATCTGAAACTATTATAAAATACAAACATTTACTCTAAAAAGTATCTTGATTACTGAGTGTTTTGACGCTCCCTTAAATTTTACACCCAAGGTGAGTGCCTCACTTGCCTCACCCTAGTCCTGTCCAGCTGCCTAGATACAAAACAGATTTCTAGCGCTAGTTTCCTGGGAGAGGACTGTACATACTGCCCTCTTGGCCGACATTCTCTTTTTTTGTATATAAATAAAACTATAGTACTCTTTCCCCCCAACAGGCTTCTCCTCGGAGTAAGCTGTATTACACTCCTTGGCTTCTGACAAGGAATTTCTTTAGAGAAAGCTTAGTGGGCACATCCGAAAGTTGCAGCTTTCCAGCCCTGTGAAGAGGCCAGGGCTTGCCTGGTGGCGCAGTGGTTAAGAATCTGCCTGCCAATGCAGGGGACACGGGTTCGAGCCCTGGTCTGGGAAGATCCCACATGCCGCGGAGCGGCTGGGCCCGTGAGCCACAATTACTGAGCCTGCGCGTCTGGAGCCTGTGCTCCGCAACAAGAGAGGCCGCGATAGTGAGAGGCCCGCGCACCGCAATGAAGAGTGGCCCCCACTTGCCACAACTAGAGGAAGCCCTCACACAGAAACGAAGACCCAACACAGCCATAAATAAATGAATGAATGAATGAATGAATGAAGAGGCCAGGCAGTGGTCAGAAGCCGAAGCCACAGAAACAGGGTGTCATCCAAGAGAGGTCGCCCTTCTGTGCCCAGCCAGCCAGAGCTTTCCCTGCAGCTGCGCCTGGGTCTGCCCCTCAGCTAGAGCTCTGGAAACCCCACCCTTTGTCCCAGAAGGTGACAAGACCAGAGTAGATTTCATCCTTCCTGTTATTTACTCTCTTGCCTCTTTTCCCTCTTTTCACATCAGTACTGACAGGAGAAGACAAATATCCATTTAAGGCATAATGTCATAGGCACAGACCTCTCCCCCACCCCTCCGCTTCCCCTCAGTGTCTCTCTACCCTGGTCCGAGGTAGAGACACTGCTTTCACTTTATTCCCCCAGGCGACCGCATCAATGAAAGCATAGTGTGGAACCAACTGAAGCTCTTCCGGTTTCTGACTTGACTCTGGTGGAAAGATTTGTTTTGAGGGGAACTGGGATCCAGGAGGAGGTAGTGCTGACACTAGCTCGGAGCGTACCATCTCATCTCCGACGGGCATCTCTGTAAGAAGATCCTTCAAAGCCAGGCGGTGCGATTCCCATTGGAATAAGTGGCTGAATCTGGTGTCTGTTCTTTAACAGCCCTGCCACTTGGGGGTTAGCAGAGGGAAGTGCTAGAAAATGCATGCCAGAGACTCCATCCGGTTTCATGTATAAGAACATTGGCTCCAGCTTCAAACAGACTTGGGTATCAATCTGAGCTTGAGAATTTCTTCCCTGTGTGATCTGGGCAAGTTACCTAGCCCCGTAGAACCTCCATTTCTTCCTTTGTAAAACAGAGGGGCCAAAAAACAAAAAACAAAACAAATAAAAAAACAGAGGGGCCGGAGAGTTGCTGTGAGATTGGGACTGGGGTGGGGCATACTTCCACTAGAGTACAGGCCCAGGAATTACTCTGGAGACGTGTTGCAGGAGGCCTGCCAGTTTTGCAGGGGTGTTTCCTTCTTGCTGATTGATTAATCAGTGAGAAATGGCTCAGGAACCAAAGCTGGCCCTTGGGAGAATCCCAGAAGAGACAGCATGGAAAATAATGGTATTCCTAGGTGGGATCCCACGGCACCAAGGTTTCTTGACCTTCCTTTTCCAGGCGCACAAGAAGGAGGGAGAGCTCCTTGGTGAGGAGGGGTTTCCAGAGGAGAGTAGCTGGGGGGGGTGCTTGTCCCCCCTTTCTCTCCTGTTTGGTCAGGCCACGTACTGAATTCTTTGCATTTGAAATGTGTGATGACCCCTGTCTGGGCTTTGCACTCAGGTCCCTGGGAGCCAGGGGCAGCCCTGAGAACGGGCAGCGTCATGCATCTGGCTTCCCAGGTGCAGTCCTGAGAATGTGCTGATGGAGTTTAGTTTTAATAACAATCATAACTCAGGAGACCTACTCTTTACTTTTTTTGATTGTGCAGCTGAAGAGTAGATGACCTCATTGAAAAGTGGAGGATGGGGGAGGGGGGATAGAAGCAGCTGTTGCCACAGGAAACAACCCCCCTTGTGGGGCACACTGCTCCTAAGGGTTCTTTGGGGGTGGGCTGGAT